>NC_140997.1:51068339-51167220 GCF_052327205.1 Somniosus microcephalus
GAGAGAGAGATTGGGAGTGAGAGAGAGACTGGGAGTGAGAGAGAGAGAGATTGGGAATGTGAGAGAGAGAGAGATTGGGAGTGTCAGAGAGAGAGATTGGGAGTGTGTGAGAGAGAGATTGGGAGTGTGAGAGAGAGAGAGATTGGGAGTGAGAGAGAGAGAGATTGGAGTGTGAGAGAGAGAGAGATTGGGAGTGTGAGAGAGAGAGAGACTGGGGAGAGAGAGAATGGGGAGATAGAGAGAGAGCGAGAGAGATTGGGAGTGAGAGAGAGAGAGAATGGGAGATAGAGAGAGAGAGAGAGATTGGGAGTGTGAGAGAGAGACTGGGGAGAGAGAGAGAGAATGGGGAGATAGAGAGAGAGAGATTGGGAGTGAGAGCGAGAGATTGGGAGTGAGAGAGAGAGATTGGGAGTGTGAGAGAGAGAGACTGGGATTGTGAGAGAGAGAGATTGGGAGTGTGAGAGAGAGAGACTGGGGAGAGAGAGAATGGGGAGATAGAGAGAGAGTGCGACTGAGGGGGAGAGAGAGAGCGTCTGATGGGTGAGAGAGAGAGAGATGTGGAGAGAGAGAGAGGGAGAGACTGGGGAGATAGAGAGACTGAGGGGGGAGAGAGAGAGAGACTGAGGGGGGGAGGGACAGAGCGACTGAGGGAGAGAGAGAGAGGGAGACTGGGGGAGAGAGATGGGGGAGAGAAAGAGAGAGAGAGAGACGGGGGAGAGAGACTTTTTCGAGGGCATGTTGTTGGAAGAGAGAGAGCGAGGGGGGGGAAGAGAGAGAGAGAGCGAGTGGGGGGGGCGGTGCAGAGGCTTTTTTGAGGGCATGTTGTTGTTGGAAGAGAGAGACGGAGCGACTGGGGGGGGAAGAGAGAGAACGAACTGGGGGGGGAAGCGAAAGAACGACTGGGGGGGAAGCGGAGAGAGCGACTGGGGGGAGAGAGAGAGCGACTGGGGGGAAGAGAGAGAGCGACTGGGGGAAGAGAGAGAGCGACTGGGGGGGAAGAGAGAGAGCGACTGGGGGGGAAGAGAGAGTGACGGGGGGGGAAGAGAGAGAGCGACGGGGGGAAGGGAGAGAGCGACGGGGGGGAAGAGAGAGAGCGACGGGGGGGAAGAGAGAGAGCGACGGGGGGGAAGAGAGAGAGCGACCGGGGGGGGGGAAGAGAGAGAGCGACGGGGGGGAAGAGAGAGCGCGACGGGGGGGAAGAGAAGAGAGCGACGGGGGGGGGGGAAGAGAGAGCGACGGGGGGGGGGGAAGAAGAGAGCGACGGGGGGGAAGAGAGAGAGCGACGGGGGGGAAGAGAGAGAGCGACGGGGGGGAAGAGAGAGAGCGACGGGGGGGGGAAAGAGAGAGAGAGCGACGGGGGGGAAGAGAGAGCGCGACAGGGGGAAGAGAGAGTGCAACGGGGGGGGAAGAGAGAGCGCGACGGGGGGGGAAGAGAAGAGAGCGCGACGAGGGGGGAAGATGAGAGCGCGACGGGGGGGAAGAGAGAGAGCGCGACGGGGGGAAGAGAGAGAGCGCGACGGGGGGAAGAGAGAGCGCGACGGGGGAAGAGAGAGCGCGACGGGGGGGAAGAGAGAGCGCGACGGAGGGAAGAGAGAGAGCGCGACGGGGGGAAGAGAGAGAGCGCGACGGGGGGAAGAGAGAGAGCGCGACGGGGGGAAGAGAGAGAGCGCGACGGGGGGAAGAGAGAGAGCGCGACGGGGGGAAGAGAGAGAGCGCGACGGGGGGGAAGAGAGAGAGCGCGACGGGGGGAAGAGAGCGCGACGGGGGGAAGAGAGAGAGCGCGACGGGGGGGAAGAGAGAGCGCGACGGGGGAAGAGAGAGAGCGCGACGGGGGGGGAAGAGAGAGAGCGCGACGGGGGGGAGAGAGTGCGACGGGGGCAAGAGAGAGAGCGCAACGGGGGGAAGAGAGAGAGCGCGACGGGGGGAAGAGAGAGAGCGCGACGGGGGGAAGAGAGAGAGCGCGACAGGGGAAGAGAGAGAGCGCGATGGGGGGAAGAGAGAGAGCGCGACGGGGGGGAAGAGAGCGCGACGGGGGGAAGAGAGAGCGCGACGGGGGGAAGAGAGAGCGCGACGGGGGAAGAGAGAGAGCGCGACGGGGGGGAAGAGAGAGAGCGCGACGGGGGGAAGAGAGAGAGCGCGACGGGGGGAAGAGAGAGAGCGCGACGGGGGGAAGAGAGAGAGCGCGACGGGGGGAAGAGAGAGAGCGACGGGGGGAAAGAGAGCGCGACGGGGGGAAAGAGAGCGCGACGGGGGGGAAAGAGAGCGCGACGGGGGGGAAAGAGAGAGCGCGACGGGGGGAAAGAGAGAGCGCGACGGGGGGAAAGAGAGAGAGCGCGCGACGGGGGGGGGAAGAGAGAGAGCGCGACGGGGGAAGAGAGAGAGAGCGCGACGGGGGGGGGAAGAGAGACAGCGCGACGGGGGGGAAGAGAGAGAGCGCGACGGGGGGGGCGGGGGAAGGTGGCCCGATGGACCCCTGCGAAGGAAGGAAGAAGGTAAGCTCTCCCACCCGTTCACTCTTTCCCTCCCTGTCCCGCCCCTTCACTCTT
This sequence comes from Somniosus microcephalus, assembly GCF_052327205.1. Lineage (NCBI taxonomy): Eukaryota > Metazoa > Chordata > Chondrichthyes > Squaliformes > Somniosidae > Somniosus > Somniosus microcephalus. Next base: position 51,070,886 of record NC_140997.1, read on the forward strand.
TCCCTCCCATCACCCTCTCTCCCTCCCCCGTCTCTCCCTGCTTTACTCTCCCTCCCCCTCTCCTCACGCTCTCCCCTCCCTCACCATCTCTCCCTCCCCGTCTCTCCCTGCTTTACTCTCACCCTCCCTCCCCCCCCTCTCCCTGCCCTCCCCCTCTCGCTCCCCTCCCCCCACCCTCCCTCGCGCTCGCTCACCCCACCCTCTCTCCCCTCCCTCCACCCTCTCTCCCCTCCCCGCTCCCTCCCTCGCTCCCCCACCCTCTCGCTCCCCCACCCTCTCTCCCCTCCCCCCTCTCTCTCTTCTCCCCCACCCCCTCTCTCTTCTCCCCCACCCTCTCTCTCCCCCCCCCCCGCGATTTCCCGAAGCTCTCCCCCCCCGCGATTTCCCGAGGCCCTCTCCCCCCCCGCGGTTTCCCGAGGCTCTCTCCCCCCCGCCCCCCGCGATTTCCCGAGGCTCTCCCCCCCGCGATTTCCCGAGGCTCTCTCACCCGCGATTTCCCGAAGCTCTCCCCCCGATCTCACGAGGCTGTGTGCAGGCGTCACGGGGGCCGTGCGCATGCGTGCCGGCGTCAAGGCGGCTGCGCAACGGCCGTGCGCATGCGTGGTTGCCGTTTAAAAAAAAGCCAGAGCGGGCTCTCGCGGGCGGGCGGCGCATGCGCGGTCAGTGCCAGCGGCGCGAGGCGGCCCGCGGGGAGTAGGCAGGGAAACCCCGCGGGCTGGCGGCCGTTAGAGCGGGGAGTAGGCAGGGAAACCCCGCGGGCTGGCAGCCGTTAGAGCGGCTCACTTCGGGCCCCGACACCGTCAAACCTGAGAGGGGGAAGTAGAGAGGGAAGAGGAGAAGGAGAGAGAGGGAAGAGGAGAAGGAGAGAGAGAGAGGGAAGAGAGAGAGATAGAGAAATTTTTGGAGCTTCAGGCCTGCCTGCAGCGGGCCTGGAGACCAGCACCGAGTCCCCCCTGCGCGAGGGTGAGGAGGAGGGAGGGGGGGTTGCTAAACACAATATAAAACTGAAATAAATTGTTAATTAATTCCCTAACACATAATTCAAATATTTACCTTAGTTCCCTAACACACAGAAAGTGTGGGGGGAAAGTCGTGGAAAATCAAGATGGCGGCCACTCACCTCGGTTCAGAAGGATAAGGCCTGCCCACACACGCACCGATTGGTCGACCGGTCAGGTCACCGAAGCGTAGGATTGGTCAATGGTCGAGTCACTCGACACTCAACTGTAGGAAGACCTCGAGGTCACACAGTCGCTAATGAGATGCTAATGAGCGGAACGCTGAACGTTTTTGGGATACCGCGGGCGGGATTTTTGTCCGGCCGAAACGTAAATAGGCCGATGACCGGTCCGGAATCGCAAGCTTTCTTTTGAGACGACACGCGCGTCGGTACGCTCTGTAACTTCCAAACGCATCGAGACCAGGCGGACAGACAGACAGACAGACAGAAAGACAGACAGACAGACAGACAGACAGAAGAGCCGCTTTATATATATAGATAATAATAATAGATAGATAGATAGATAAAGCACATGGGCAGTGCAGTTCTTACCGGAAGCCATGTTGTGCAGTTGTATAGATATGTTGTGTCCCAAGATATCTCAGTAGGTTTTTCCCTTGTGTTGGTTCTCTCACCACCTGCTGCAGGCCCAGTCTGGCAGCTATGTCCTTCAGGACTCGGCCAGCTCGGTCAGTAGTGGTGCTACCGAGCCACTCTTGGTGATGGACATTGAAGTCCCCCACTCAGAGTACATTCTGTGCCCTTGCTACCCTCAGCGCTTCTTCCCAGTTCAATATGGAGCAGTACTGATTCATTGAGTAGGCGGTAGGTGGTAATCAACAGGAGGTTTCCTTGCCCCTGTTTGACCTGATGCCATGATGTTCAAGACTCCCAGGGCCACTCCCTCCTGACTGTATACCACTGTGCCGCCACCTCTGGTTGGTCTGTCCTGCTGGTGGGACAGGGCATTCCATGGGATGGTGATGAAGGAGTCTGGGACATTGGCTGAAAGGTATGATTCTGTGAGTATGGCTATGTCAGGCTGTTACTTAACTAGTCTGTGGGACAGCTCTCCCAATTTTGGCACAAGTCCCAGATGTTAGTGAGGAGGACTTTGCAGGGTCGACTGGGCTGGGTGTGCCTTTGTCATGTCCAAATCCCACGCCTAGGTCTATGCCAGGTGGTCCATCTGGTTTTATTCTTATAATTTTTTGTAATGGTTTTGATACAAATGAGTGGCTTGCTAGGCCATTCCAGAGGGCAATTAAGAGTCAACCACATTGCTGTGGGTCTGGAGTCACATATAGGCCAGACCGGGTAAGGATGGCAGATTTCCTTCCCTAAAGGACATGAGTGAACCAGATGGATTTTTACGACAATCCAGTGGTTTCATGGTCACCATTACTGATACTAGCTTTTCATTCCAGCTTTGAAGGGCAACTGATGGCAGCAAGAATGCTGCTGTTGGAGATTTTTTAAATTCGTTCATGGGATTTGGGCATCGCTGGCAAGGCCAGCATTTATTGCCCATCCCTAATTGCCCTTGAGAAGGTGGTGGTGAGTAGCCTTCTTGAACCACTGCAGTCCGTGCAGTGAAGGTATTCCCACAGTGCTGTTAGGGAGGAAGTTCAAGGTTTTTGATCCAGTGACGATGAAGGAATACTGATATATTTCCAAGTCAGGATGGTGTGTGACTTGGAGTGGAACTTGGAGATGGTGGTGTTCCTATGCGCCTGCTGCCCTTGTCCTTCTGGGTGGTAGAGGTCGCGGGTTTGGGAGGTGGTGTTGAAGAAGTTTTGGCGAGTTGCTGCAGTGCATCTTGTAGATGTGCACTAAAGGAGTGCAGAAAAATAACAGGAAGCAGCATAAAAAATAAATGCATTAGCTATAAGGCACAACGGCCTAGAAATTCGGTTGTTAGCGCCGGCAATTAGCGCCTAATGAGTCTGAAATGTGGGGCGTTACCCAATGTTTGGGCGGGCACAATGAAGACAGCGACATCTCCCATATTGACGATACATTTAACGCCTGCGCTAACTGTTAGCACGCGCCCGCGTGCGCAGGCAGATCATGACGTCATTTCAGTGTGCAATGCCTTTTAGGCGCCCCTGACCGGATATTCGGTGGCGCCCGGAACCTTTCCACCTAGCGTTATTGGTGACAGTTCGATGGAACGTTACCAGGCCCTTCTCGGAGTCGGGGGGCGCTATTTAAAGGGGACAGCTCTAGTATAAAAGCTGCAGCAACTTGGCCTGTTCATTGTGATCGTTGCTGGAGAGAGTTGGTGAGCTACTGTTGAGCAGATTTTTTTGGATTTAGCCTTAGAATACTTGGGACCTTCAGACCTGTCCGGAGCAGTTGGAGCGCTACACCTAACAGCGTTTTGCCCGACTGGCATCGGAATGGGAGCTGCTTTGGAAGGCCACGTCCTCATGGCCGGACACTTTGAAGGGGCACAGAGACGGCGGGAGAGAGGGCCGGGATTGGCCAGAAGGAGGAGGGGCAATGGAGGTCGGCCAATCCGAGGGTACGCTGCGAGGGTATTCAGGCAGCAGGTGTCATACCTTGCCATGTCGGAGGAGCAGTGTGTTCGAAGGCTCCGATTCGGTAAGGAGGTTGTAACTGAGCTGTGCCACCTGCTTGCTGAGGATCTGCAGCCGCGTCTACAGTGCAGGACCTCTCTGTCGGTGGCCGTCAAAGTGACTGTTGCCCTCAATTTCTATGCCAGCGGATCCTTTCAGTCAGCCACTGGGGACATTGCGAATATCTCTCAGTTTGCAGTGCATTGTTGCATCCGGCAAGTGACAGCTGCCCTTTATAGAAGAAGGCGTCAATTCATCACCTTCCCTCTGACCCTGGAGAAGCAGGCAGAGCGCGCGCAGGGCTTCGCTGCTATTGCGGACTTCCCCATGGTGCAGGGGGCGATTGATTGCACACACGTGGCTTTGCGGGTGCCATTACTGAATCCTGAGGACTTCCGCAACCGCAAGGGGTTCCACTCCCTCAATGTGCAGCTGGTCTGTGACCACCGCCAAATGTTCATGGCAGTCAATGCCCAATTCCCAGGGAGCAGCCACGATGCGTTCATCCTGCGGCAGACCTCAGTTTGTGACCTTTTTGAGGGGCCGGCTCACCCACGAGGCTGGCTTCTTGGGGACAAGGGCTATCCTCTCTGCCCATGGCTCATGACACCACTCCGTTTGGCCGCCACCCCAGCAGAAGAGCTGTACAACAGCAGCCATCAGGCGACCAGGAACATTGTGGAGCACACTATTGGTGTGCTCAAACAGTGTTTCCGCTGTCTAGACCATTCGGGGGGAGCCCTGCAGTACTTGCCGGAGCAAGTGGGTCACATCGTCGTCGTCTGCTGCATGCTCCACAACTTGGCCATTCGACGCACCCAGCCAATGCCAGCTGTCCCTCAAGGTCCAGCAGAGCAGGCGGACGAGGAGGAGGAGGAGGAGGACGAGCAGGCGGATGAGGAGGAGGAGGAGGTGCATGCGGACGAGGAGGAGGAGGAGGAGGAGGAAGATGGGAGGGCTCCTGAAAGTGGAAGGGCCATCCGTCAGAGGCTCATCAGGACTCGGTTCGAGGCCCCTCTGACGGAATGATGGGTGTCATTCGTCCTGCGCACTTCGGATCTTTCAAAGCCTCTGAAGGCCAGCATGACTGTAAATAGTAACGTGTACCATTGCAAATTAAAACTTTTCTTTATTGTCAAAAAAGTGCTTCCTTCCAGCATAACAACGTCATGTCAACAGAAACCATAACTAACAAAATAACAGTTAACTCTTCGGCAAAGCCACAAAACTAAACAAACCATTTCCAACAATTACAACAGGTGAGGGAGTCCTTGAATTTGGCCAAAGAAATGTCTCAGCACCTCCCTCTACTGCTGGCCCCTTGATGGAGAACGACTTCTCTTTTGCGGTCGGCCCCTTCCCTCCCTGCTGCTCCTACGTAATTGAACCCCAGTGGCGGGGTCAAGGCTGGGGGACGCCTGCTGACTGTGTGGAAGCGCAGAAGCCCCTGAGGGACGGCCTGGACGACCTCTGGTCTTGGAGGGTGCAGAGGCTGGCTGCTTGATCTGGGCATGGCTGGAAGCAGTGTGCCCTGCAGGTGGTGGCAGCTGCACTGCAGACGTACCAGCGGTGGCATGAGCAATGGTCACCTGCCGAGAGAGGACACCTGCACCATGGTCGGACGACACACTGGCTCTCTGAGGGGACCGGTTCGGCTCATCCGCCACAATCGACTGCTCCACTGATTCCTGGCCTCGTATGGTACTGGAAGGGCCCGGGGTGATCCTAGCTGATGCAGATAGGGTGGCTGCAGTGAGAGTTCGCCTTGCCTCAATCTGGGTGTGGATGAGGCCAGCAAGTGACTGCGTGGCAGCAGTGAGGACCTGTGTGGCAGGTGCCAGTGCTTCGGAGAAGTCCTGGACAGTTCTTTCCATTGCTTCAGACAAGGCCGGAGCAGTCCATTCCACTGCCTCAGACAAGCCCTGGACGGACCTTTCCAGGGATTGTCCGAAGCTCTGAACAGTCCTTTCCATAGCAGCCTCGAAGCCCTGGACAGTCCTCTCCATTGCTGCCCCGAAGCCCTGGACAGTCCTCTCCATTGCTGCTACAAAGTCCAGCACAGTCTTTGCCAGTGTTTCTATCGACTGAGGCATCCTCCCCACTGCAGCCATCAGCTCAGTGTGCCTGAGCCGGGCCTGGTGCTCATTTCAGCCAGGCTACGCACCTCCTCTGCACTCTGTGCAGCAGTCATCGCTCCCTGCCTTGCCCTCCGGGGAGCCGGTGGCCGAACTTGCCTACCCCCCTCGCGTTGCTGCAGGCCGTTTGTTCTGGCAACTGGCTCATCATCAGAGCAGCCCCCTCTCCTCCAGGGAACTACTATCCCCAGTCTGCAGATGTGTAGGCTCCCCTGAGGCTGGAACGGATGCTCCGCCTTCCTCCTAATCCTCGCCTCCGGAGGCACTGGCACTGACAGCTTCAGGGCGCAGATCCCGAGTTGGTGATGCAGCATCTGAAAGCAGGGAGGTCGAAGAGTGGCTTTAGCAAAAGGACAGGTTGGCGGCAAGGCATGCCAGATTGCGGCAAGGCTCTGACATGGCTGCACACTGAGAAAGCATGCTGGCGGGGGGACCAAGTGGAAGGAGACAGCTGAAAAAGGTGAGAGCCTTACCCTCACTGTCGACAATGGGGTCGGCAGCTGCAGTGGTAACAGGACCACTCAGACATCCTCCAAGAATCTGGTGCACTCTCTCCTCGAGATCCGTGAGAGTGACCACTTGTGGAGGTCCGCCACTGGTTCGAAGCTGGTCCTTGCGGATCGTCGCCAGCTTGGACTGCAGGGGAAAGAAGGGGAAGTTCTGTTACATGATGCCCTGAGTGATCATCTCATGCCCCCCCTGGTGCAAGAGCCCTTACATGATGCCTTGAGTCAAATGTGCATGTGTGTGCCCAGAAAGGGCCATGGGTGCTTGCTGACAGATGGCCATTGGGGCATCATGGCTACAGGGTGCGCGAAGTCAGGTGCAGATGGAGGGAATCAGAAGTTTGCATAAACAACACTCACCCTAACGACCCGAGTGAGGTCGTTGAATTTCTTCCTGCACTGAACAGGGCTCCTGGTCGCCATGCTGCTGGAGTTGACCCTCTGACAAACATCCCTCCAAGCTCGGCGGTACTCCTTTTGATTCGGCCTCCTGCCATTGTCAGGATAGAGAACATCTCGACGGCGCTCCACTGCGGACACCAACTGCTCCAGAGCCTCAGTGCTGAAGCGCTCTGCTCTCTGTCTCACCTTCTCCATCTTGACCAAGTTTTTTGCGCCAGAGAAGGGCGAGCGCCGATTCTGAGGCCTACAGGGCGATGAGTGTGGAAGCTGAGGCTGACTGACCCACCCCTTTAAGAGCCGGCCAGCGCCTGGAAGTCTCGTGGTTATCGGTAATTGAGATCACCTGCGCTGCGCCCGTCCGTGCCGATATTGGGTAGCGCCGGAAGTTTTGCGCCTTAGGAGGCCCGTGCAATGTCTGAATTCGCGCCTCAATCCCCTTTGGGGGCGATGCAACCCAATATCGCGCCAGGCGGTGATAAGTTTTGTCTGGCTATAAACTTTGCGCAGCGCCATTTCTAACGCCTCAAGCGGGGCTATACACAATTTCTAGGCCAACGTGAAAAAACAGCAGACAAAATTCAACCTTCTCGAATATGTCAATCTGGCTTGAAGTGATGTAATTCTGGAGCAAAGATATTGTAGGTTTCCTAAGCCAATGTACAGGACAGCACATGGAATTTGTCCTGGGACCAATTATAATGCATTCGAATATTTTTGCAGGCACTAATGACACCAGCATAGTAGTACGGCTTCCAAACATGTAAAAATCTTGCCTCTGTAGAATCAGTTTAGCAGCGGGTATGCTGGGATCTACCCACCCAGTTACGCTCCTCCCATGCTGCTCGTGAGGGGCTGCTCCCCAAGCACAAGATCAGGGAATTGGCCCTAATATTTGACCTTAGTTTTTATTGAAAACAAGGTTGAATAGAATAGAACTGTAGTGTGAGGCACAATCATTACACGATAATGTTGCAGTGTTGCCTAACACATTAACGTGCAGTTTTCTGTGACCATAAACATGGCAAATTATCTTGTAAGATACTCCCTGCATGAAACAGCTACCAATGCAGCAGAAGAACATTCAGCCTCTCTAGCCATTCTGCTGACATATCTTGCAGCAGTGTGTAGACTGAACTTGACCCAAGCCTGGGAATAGGAACCTCTCTCAGGAAATTACAGCAGCAGATCAAGAAGAATGAATGCCTTTCCTGAAGCTGCCAAAAGTGCTGAAGATTTCCTGTTACAAGCCAATAGCTTTATATGCTAATTATTTAATAAAATACACACCATACCTTTCGAATCAAATAGTACACAGAGGCAGAAAAAAACCTCACCAAGGTATGATTTTTTTAACTGCTTTGAAGGCTATGCTGCTGCCTCCAACTGCAGCTGTCATTTTATGGCTTGTCTCTATACCCATGCTGATTTACCATTAGAAACTGTAGCAGGCTGCCTACCTCACATCAAATACAGATTTTCTACTAATTGCTCGCTGCTGTATATTGATGCCTCTAATCTATTCTTCCATTAATTTATCAGTGAGGGCAATGCAATATTCCCTGGAGATCATAATGGTAAACATTTTATTACAATTTTGAGCTTCAAAATAATATAGTCATGACTTATTTCTCTCTGTTGCAAATCAATGCCAGCCCAGTCACATGTGCCATCTGACAGCTGGCTCAACAGCTGCAAAGCCAGGAGCCTGGGAGCAGACCTCCTAACTGCCCTCTCCTCTGTCTGCATTTGAAATTGTGTATTCAAAGCACAGTGTTCTCGCCAATGACATTGTTTGGGAGAGAATTCCATAGCAGGAGGTGTGTAAATTTTTTCCACCGGTATCCACTGGGCCTTATGGATTGATGCAGAATGTTTAGGTGCACTGCAGTAGTTCCAACTATCTTCCTGGCATTAGCATTGAGGTTGAGCTTAATACTACCAACTCTTGGTTCTGCTCTAGTCTTAATCTTGACTAGGGAAGAGAAATAACAAGATTCTGACTAGAGTAACACAGGCGATCAGTGACAAAACTTTGCAATATAGGTTCTATCTCCTAGGCTCTGAGTGCATGGAAAATGTGTGCAGGGAGTAAAGCTTGGTAGCTGACTGGCTGCCAATTACGAAATTTGCCCAGCTGGTTGCACTTTAAAGGGACTTTTTTACAACAGTAAGCAACAATGACTTGTAGAAGTAATATGGGTAGAACTGCCCATTTCACAAAGGAAGCCTTGGTGTCCTCCTCTGCGAGGTGCAGCAATGGAGGATGGCTCTGTTTGGGACAGAGGGCCACCCCCATGTAAGGGCCATGATTGAAGTTGCCTGGAAGGAGATGCTTGTGCAGATCAACAGTCTTCCAAGTCAAGTGGACTTGGGAATAATGTAGACGTTTTCTGGCACCTGCAGAAGTGCCAAGTTAGGTGAACCTTACACAAATGTTTTTCTTCTTCCTGGTAAATGTACTACACAGGATTAAGGGCACACATCTCTTCAGGGATGCAGGATGAGGACAACATGGTTGCCTTCCTAGAGCACTTTGCATGCATATACAAGATGCAGGAAACCCTAAGACCTTGCAAGTTTACTTGCAAGTTGTCTTTCAACTGAGTCCTGTAACCTCAAATACAAGGCTAGGCCCTGGAAAAGTGCTGGCCCCAGGAGGTAGGTGTTGTGGATTGGGCTGTGTTCCTGTAAGCTTATGCTTGCTAAGAAGTTGTTTCATAGACCAAATTTATTGGGCCTGAATTTTTGGTCGGAGGCTTCCTGCAGGCGGATTCCTCCGAACCGCAATAAATCTACGCACCTACCTGATGGTCCTGGATCCACGGAGACTCACGCTCCTGGGCCTCTACGCATTGGCCTGTGTAGAGGCCCACGTATTCCAGGGGCGCACGCAGTTCGCAAGCATCCCTGGGATCACGAGTGTCGGCCCAACCAATCAGAAAGGAGATTCCCATTATGCTTATGGAGATTCCATTTACGTACAGAATCCTCATAAGCTTAATAGGAATCACCCAAAAAACACAAGTACACAACCTTGAAATAAAAACAAATCATTACATGTTTAAAATTAAGTAAAATACAATTTCATTAAACATTTAAAACAAACATTTAATTTTTTGAAAAATAAATTTAAACATTTTTAAGGGGCCAAAAATAACACAAACATATTTTACAGGTTTTTGAATGTTAAAATGATTTTTTAAATTTTATTTTAATATTTATTTTTATCCTTACACTGGTAAAAGAAGGACTTATGCCTGCTTTTTACCAGGCGTAAGGGTTTCATGGGCATTTGCTGGGCAAATAGCCCAACTCTCCACCAGTGGATGTCCATTTCCCAGGGATGCGGAGGATCTGTCAAGAAGATTCTTGACAGATCGCAAGTTCTGCGTTTTCGCGCATGCGCAGCCCATGCATAGCCCATGCGTAAACCCAGAACTTGCGAGGCACTTATGGCCACGTATGCACCACGCACATGGTCATAGGCCACAGAAAATCCGGGCCAATATGTTCTTACCTGTGTTTGTTGGCATTTTCTTGAGGATGCATTTTAACTGGTGTCCTATTCTTTCCCTGTAGGTTCTTTGCAAGATGAAGGCCAAGGAAGGAGTGGCACCACCATTTCTCACATAGCTTCACAATCTGTGTCAAGCAATCCTCCAGCCCAGCTACGAACACAGCAGAACAGTAGTTAGTAATATTGAGGAAGAGGCACAGGGTGAAGTAATATTCAAAAGTGAGGAGGGGCAAGTGGAGAAGCAGGCGAGGAAGATGTGACTTTGTAGCAGGCTGCCAGCCCACACAGTGTTTCCTGCTGAGATGCTTTTCAGATGCAAGTTGATGAAGAGCACAGGGCAATAGGCTCCACCTTAGTGTTATGTAGCACTTGTCCCAAGACTGTGCAAAAGAGCATCTTGGACATCACTGCAGTGCTGCAAGAGGGGTTTGCTGACATGCAGAGAACCCATGGTATGAATGGCTTCTTCACAGTCATCTGCAAAGAGTCCCAAACAATGAGGCACCAAATACAGAGCAGTGTTCCCTCATGACCACTGTCACTGCTGCCATTGAGACCTTGGGCACTCGATTCCAGTAATCTGTCGTTACTGGAATGGAACAATTTACAGATTGGAACAATGGTGATGGTGGTCTTTATCTGAATTTTTGGTATAATCTCCATGGAACCCTGTGCTTTGATTGATTGGTCTAACACTGCCATTTGCATTTTAAAATGACCATTTCTGTTATATTGATCAAGCCTTGGTGCCTGTTTCAACAAACTGCATAAAATTGCAGTATCAATTCACAAAATGGCATCTTGACCAACGTAGCACCATTTTCCACTTGTTTTTGTCTATGTGCCATTTGAGCAGCATGACTTTTCATCCCATCTACCTGATTGGATTCAAATCCAGGTTTCAGAGTAAAAGGAGTGTTAGGATCTTTCTAGTCCCTCTAAAATAGTGATGTTCCTCCAAAACTGACGGTTAGGTCATAAATGCTTTGCACAAAGCCCAGCTTATCAATCTGTTGCTGTTGTTAAACTCATTTTTGAAGCCAGTGCTACACTGCAGTTTTCTTTGTGCTGCTGCCAAAACTGCAGTTTAACACTACTAATGCTGAGCAACTCTTTAGACAGTCACATTGATGTTCCTCATACAAGCTCTGTTGTCTGCAATCTGCCTTTCATTTACTTTTCTTTTAAGGCTTGGCAGTACAGGCTTACAGTACAGTACTTACAGTTGATTGAAAATAGCCAACTACTCCATCAGCTCTTTTTAGTCACTAGAAAGTACATTGGCAGTAGAGAAGGCCAGTAAATCACATTCTCTGCATGAGTTTGAGGACACATGTGCAAAACTCTCCCAAACTTCACTCCATATAGGTGTTAGAGGGCAACTGTATGCTACCTGTTTTGCACCATATTAATGGTGGTGCATTGGTATGGGTAGCATGATTGCAGTGCAGATACTCAACTAAACATCTTTTAAAGACATCTGATATTTTTCCTGGAGTAAGTATCATTAGATCTCTCAGTGCCTGTGTTCTTTCATCCTTTAACATGTGGTCAGCAATCCCTGAGGATGTTAGAATTTTCCGTTATCTGTTACTACATCCAAAATGTCTCTTCAGAAATCATTTTGTCTTTAATGTGCTTGCATTCTGATATTCTCAGAAATAGAATGAATAAAAGAACTGAGATTATTATTAATGGTTCTGTAATATGACTTATCAATAACGTGATTCCAGGAAGGCAGAACTTTGATGAAGATCAATGCATCATACAAAATGAAAATGAGAATCCTAATCAACTGTTTGTCCAGCAATGTCATTAAGACTATTAATATTAATGGAATCTTAAATCCAATTTCATTCAAAAGCTAGATGATTACAGATCGTTTGCATCTGCATGCTTGTCATGCATTAAATAATGTTGCTTTCTCATGAAGGTATTCGTCCTCTGGCATGCCTTGAGATTTACTTCATGAATTATATATTTTTATATAATTTTATTAACCCTTTGTGAAACCACTGTACACAAAAGCACAGTCCAAATCTTGTACATTTTTTAAATTGTGGTGTGCGTTACAGTTGGGAAACCAACCATTTTTAAGGTCAGGCTGAGTCATAGTTCAATCCAAAACAACAAATCTTTCCATTGAGGATTGCTTGTGGAACAGCAACTTTGCTAGGTTACAGTCGGGAGATAGCATTTTAGTTCAATTTTAGTATGGCACTCTGCAGAAATACTGGCCCCGATATTTACAGGGCTGTGCATTCGGGGCTGGGGGAAGGAGTTATTGATGGGAAACGTAACTGCAGGACATCTTTTAAATTTTTTCTCCAGGCATCCTGCCCGATAAGCCAGCATGATTGATAGGCTGGCTGCTTATCGGGCGGGAAATCCTGAAGCAGAAGGATGGAGCAGAGGAGCAGGCAGGGAGGCAGGAGAGGTTGCTTTCGGGGGTGAGTTGGTGGTCAGGAGAGTGAGCTGGTAATCAGGGGGAGTGAGATGGTGGTCAGGGGGGACCGATCGCGGTGGTGGGGGGGTGGTGGGGGGAAGCAGGGGAGCAGACAGATCAGGAGGGGGTTTACAGGGTAGCTTGTTGGGCCAGGGGAAACTCTCCTGCTCCTCCTGGCCCCCAAGCAGTGCTGTAAAGGCACTTACCTTATGGATCCTTCTCGCTTCCTTTTAACTGTGAGGTAAATTAAAAAATAGGACCTCAAAGGTAGTAATCTCAGGATTGCTACCAGTGCCATGTGCTAGTCAGAGTAGAAATAGAAGGATATTTCAGATGAATACGTGGCTAGAGGAATGGTGCAAGGGGGAGGGATTCCAATTCCTGGGACATTGGAACCGGTTCTGGAGGAGGTGAGACCAGTACAAACTGGATGGTTTGGACCTGGGCAGGACCGGGACCGATGTCCTAGGGGGGAGTGTTTGCTACTGCTGTTGGGGAGGGTTTAAACTAAAATGGCAGGGGGTTGGGAACCTGTGCAGGGAGACAGAGGAAAGGGAAGCAAGGATAGAAGCAAAAGTCTGTTTTAAAAAGGTTGTCGGAACACTGCCAGTTCAAGGAGGTGCTGAATGACACCATTAGAGACAGACTTGTGTGTGGTCTGCAAAATGCAGCCACACAGAAGCGCCTTCTTATGAGGACAACCTTACTCTTGAAAAGGCCATTGAAGTTAGTGTCTCCATGGAGATGGCGGAAAAGGAGGCTCACCAGTTGAGTTCAACAGGGAGAGTTCACAAGGTGTCGTCTGAGCCTAAAGGTGCGCAGAACAGCACATGTTACTGTTGTGGGAAAACGGGCCATCACGCTAATGACTGCTGGTGTACGGAGCTGGAATGACGAAATTGTGGCAAAAAGGGTCACATTGAACGTGCCTGTAGAGGTAAAAAAAGAACAGGCAGAGCTGGGAAGCATGGAAGCAAAACGTCTGTATTTGGACAAGAGAGGAAAAAGAGTGTTCATTCAGTGCAGTATGATGGAACAAGCAAAACAGAGGGTAGCGACACCTCTGAGGAGGAAGAGGTGCACATACTGACGGTTGCAGGTGGTTCAAATGGCTACTGGGTGTCACCACTGGTGGAGGGACAATCAGTGCGGATGGAGGTGGACACAGGCACGGCTGTGTCCCTTGTTTCAGACACTGTCTACAACAAAATGCTAAAGCATCTTACCCTTCAGCCAACAAACATTGTGCTAAAGACGTATACCGGCGAACCTGTGGCCATGAGAGGCGTCATTGAGGTGACAGTTAAATTGAACGGACAGACTGCAAAACTGCCACTATATGTGGTAAAGGCAAATTACCCATCGCTACTGTGACGTGCGTGGCTAGAGAAAATCACGCTGGACTGGCGTGCAGTCCGCATGATGTCAAAAGGGAGTCAGGTCTGACTGCAGTGTTAAACAAACATGCAGAACTCTTCAATGGGGAACTTGGGAGCATGAAAAAGATCAGCGTGAGACTGGACATTAAACCTGACAGCAAGCCGAAGTTTCACAAAGCCCGACCTGTACCCTATGCAATTAGGCCAAAAGTTGAGGCTAACTTGGAGGCCTTATTCGAGAATGGAGTCCTGGAGCCTGTGAGCGTGAGCAAATGGGCCACACCCATTGTTCCTGTCCTGAAAAAGAATGGATCTGTTCGAATCTGCGGGGATTTAAAAGTGACTATTAACCCGGTGCTGTCTGTGGAACAGTACCCTCTTCCCCTCATTGATGATCTTTTTACGGGCCTGGCCGGAGGGCAAAAGTTCAGCAAAATAGACTTATGCCAGGCTTATCTACAAATGCATGTCAATGACAAATCAAAGGAGCTGCTGACAATTGTGACACACAAGGGGCTATACAGGTACTGCCGCCTTCCGTTTGGAATTACGTCGGCCCCTGCTCTATTCCAAAGGGCAATGGATCAGATTTTGAGTGGACTGCCAGGAGTCCAGTGCTACCTGGACGACATCCTTGTCACTGGGACAAATGAGGAGGATCATCTTCTGAACTTGGATGCGACACTACAACGACTGAAAGAGTACGGACTCAGAGTTCGTAAAGACAAATGTGAATTCTTTCAGTCTTCAGTTGAGTACTGTTGAGTCTGTGTGTCCCAGTTATGTTTAGGATCAATCACTGGACACAGACAACAAGAATAACTTTTAACAGGTCTTTACTATTCGGAGGTCAGGGCTGAACTGCCCAGCAAATCCTTACACAACACTTATATACCGGTGTGGTCACCACCGGTATTACAGTATACAGCAGCCAAGAGAAAATAGTACATCTCTTAAAGTAGTTCTCTTAAGGTGGAACAGGTTACATACACCACAATCCTCCCTTTTTAGCTTAACAGTTATATCCCCATTTAACATAACATAATAACATATATACAACTCCATGCAAAACAGTTCAAAGATTCAGTCTCTGAGGAGGCCTCCTGATTCGAGTTGGATAACGCCTTTCAGGGGTCTCTGATTCTCGTTGTTGGGGTGACTCATCTAGTTGGTCTCTTATGGATTGGACATCATCATCAGGTACATTCACTTCTGAGGTAGATGCTTCAGGTTCACTAACTTCTTCCACGGTTGTCTCTGCCGTAACCATGGGTTCGACCCTTGTTCTCGATTCTACCAGTTGGTCAGCATGACGCCGTATTACATTTTCACCAACATCTACCGTGTACATCAGGGGTCCTTGTCTGGCCCGAATTGTTCCAGATTGCCATTTCTCGTTTTTATAATCCCGGGCTAACACTGGTTGTCCTATTTCGAAACTCCGAGTGGTCTTGTTATTTATATGCTGGAACTGTTTGTTTTCAACTTCCCTCCGCACATTTGGTTTTAACAAGTCCAACCTGGACCGCAACCTCCTGTTATAGAACATCATGGCAGGACTTTGGTTTGTCACTGCGTGGGTGGCGTTTCGATATGCCAGTAGGAATTTGTCCACCTTGTGTTGTAGTGGAATCTGATCTTCGCTCATGGCCTTTATCGCTTTTTTGAACGTTTGTACAAATCTCTCGGCCAACCCGTTTGTAGCCGGATGATATGGGGCAGAGGTATAATGTTTCACCCCATTCTTCTTCATGAATCTCTGGAATTCTTCTGACACGAACTGCGGTCCGTTGTCTGAACATATTTGTTCTGGCAATCCATTTCTTGCAAATATCGTTCTTAACACCGCGATCGTCTTTTCCGAGGTAGTGGTAGTCATCTTAATCACTTCTGGCCATTTAGAATGTGCGTCCACCGCAATTAAAAACATGGAGTCCATGAAAGGACCAGCAAAGTCAATATGTACACGTTGCCATGGGGTTGAAGGCCATTCCCATGGATGCAGCGGTGCAATCGGAGGTGCATTTTGCACTTTTTGGCACCCTGAGCAGCTTTTCGTCAGCTCCTCTATCTGTTGGTCGATACCCGGCCACCACACATAAGCCCTAGCAAGGCTTTTCATCTTGACTCCCCCCAGATGACCTTCATGCAGTTCCTTTAGAACTCTCTCTCTTAACTTAGGAGGAATAATCACCCTTGTTCCATACATCAATGTTCCTTGACAGACGGACAGCTGTTCTCGTCTTGCTGAGAATGCCGGTAACAGTGGATCACCATGTGCTGGCCATCCCTTCACTGTCACTTCGTAGACCCTGGACAGTGTCGGGTCGTTCCTGGTTTCTCTTTCAATACTTGCATTGGTGACTGGTAAACATTCGATGATGGTCGAGTGAAATAACTCAACAGGGTCAACCGTCGGTGCCTCCTCCTCTGTAGGTAGTGGCAGGCACGACAGCCCATCAGCATTACCATGCTGCTTTGTACCTTTGAATTCTATCTGATATTGATGTGCCCCTAGGAAAAGGGACCATCTCTGGAGTCTCTGTGCTGTCATCACCGAAACACCCTTCTTAGAGTTAAAAATGGATACCAACGGCTGGTGGTCTGTCAGTAGCGTAAACTTTTGACCCTGCAGGTAATGATTAAACTTCTTTACTCCCCACACAAGGCTGAGAGCCTCCCTATCTATCTGAGCATAGTTGCGCTCAGCGGAGGTCAATGATCTGGATGCGAACGCAACTGGCCTCTCCTGGCCATTTGGCAACTTGTGTGAGAGTACTGCCCCAATACCATATGGAGAAGCATCACAAGCCAAACGAATAGACAGCGTTGGGTTGAAGTGAGCCAACACTTCCTCTGAGGTGATCAATGCCTTGCTTTCGCGAAAGGCCCTCTTACAGTCCTCGCTCCACTTCCATGGTACTCCCTTCTGCAAAAGAGCGTTCAGCGGGTGCAGCACCGTGGATAAATTTGGCAGAAACTTATGGTAATAGTTAATCAACCCTAGAAACGACCTCAATTGGGATACATTATCCGGAGCAGGAGCCTTCACAACAGCTTCGATCTTGTCAGGAGACTTATGAAGCCCCTCCTGGTCAATGACATGACCACAGTACGAGATCCGCTTCTGAAAGAATTCACATTTCTGGCGATTAACTCGAAGACCATATTCTTTCAATCTGGTGAGCACCAGTTCCAAGTTTGCAAGGTGTTCCTCGTCATCATCTCCTGTAATCAGAATATCGTCCAGGTAACATTGTGTACCTGGAATTCCCTGTAATACCTGCTCCATGACCCTCTGCCAAATTGCCGGAGCCGATGCCACTCCAAAAACCAGTCTATTATACCGGTACAAGCCTTCTATAGTAAGGGGAACAGATAGGCGTTTCTGTGGCCGTAGACGTGAATCCAGGATGGTTTGTTGCCTCCCTGGTGCCAGGGTCAAGGATGTCACTGAGCGGCTGCAGGGCAGTCTGGAGGGGGAGGGTGAACAGCCAGAGGTCGTGGTCCACATTGGTACCAACGACATAGGTAAAAAGAGGGATGAGGTCCTGCAGCAAGAATTTAGGGAGCTAGGGGCAAGATTAAGGAGCAGGACCTCGAAGGTTGTAATCTCTGGATTACTCCCGGTGCCACGTGCTAGTGAGTATAGGAATAGGAGGATAGAACAGATGAATGCGTGGCTAAAGGAATGGTGCAGGAGGGAGGGCTTTAGTTTCCTGGATCACTGGGTCTGCTTCTGGGACAGGTGGGACTTGTACAAGTCGGACGGTTTACACCTGAACCAGAGGGGAACCAATATCCTTGCGGGGAGGTTTGCTAGCACTGCTGGGGGGGGTTTAAACTAATTCGGCAGGGGGATGGGATACAGAGTGGAGCTATAGTAGGGGGTGATGTACAGCCAAATAAGGAGGAAAAAACAAGTCAGCAGGGAAGGCAGAGCAAAGATGTGAAGGCAAAAGGGAATATGGCAGGGCTGGAAGGCATTTATTTTAATGCAAGGAGTCTTGCAAATAAGATGGATGAACTGAAGTTGTTGTTGAACACATGGGAGTACGATATTGTTGCTATCACGGAGACATGGTTGAGGGAGGGTCAGGACTGGCAGCTAAATATTCCGGGGTATAGAATCTTCAGGCGAGACAGAGGGGGGTGTAAAAGGGGAGGGGGTGTTGCAATATTAATTAAGGAGTCTATTACTGCTGTAAGGAGGGATGATATATTAGCGGGTTCCTCTAATGAGGCCATATGGGTAGAACTTAAAAACAAAAAGGGGTCAAGCACCTTGCTGGGAGTGTACTATAGGCCCCCAAACAGTCAGGGGGAGATAGAGGAACAGATATGCAGGCAGATATCAGAAAAGTGTGAAAATAATAGGGTAGTAATAGTGGGGGATTTCAACTTCCCCAATATAAATTGGGATAGTCAGAGTGTGAAAGGCTTGGAGGGAGCAGAATTCTTAAAGTGCATCCAGGAAAGCTTTTTGAGCCAACATGTAGAAAGTCCTACAAGAGAGGGGGCGGTACTGGACCTAATTCTAGGGAATGTAGCCGGGCAGGTGGTGGAAGTGTCTGTAGGAGAGCATTTTGGCGATAGTGACCACAATTCGGTGAGATTTAAGGTGGTCATGGAAAAAGACAAAGACGGCCCGGAAATCAGGGTTCTAATTTGGGGGAAGGCCGATTTTAATAAGATAAGACAGGGTCTGGCAAAAGTGGACTGGGAGCAGCTACTTATAGGAAAATCCACATCAAAACAGTGGGAGGCTTTCAGAAGGGAAATAGAGAGAGTACAACACCAACATGTTCCTGTAAAGGTCAAGGGTGGGACCAACAAGCAAAGGGAACCTTGGATGACAAAGGATATACAAAAATGCATTCGGAAAAAAAGGGGGGCTTTTGGCAGTTACAAAAGACAAAAGACGGTGGAAGCCCTAGAGGAGTATAAGAGGTGCAGGGGCATACTTAAAAAGGAAATTAGGAGGGCGAGGAGGGGCCATGAAATAACACTGGCGAGCAAAATAAAGGAAAATCCTAAGATGTTTTATAAGTATATTAAGGGCAAGAGGATAACCAGGGAAAGGGTAGGGCCCATTAGGGACCAAAGTGGCAAGCTGTGTGTAGAGCCAGATGAAGTAGGTGGGGTTTTAAATGAATTTTTTGCCTCAGTGTTCACTATGGAGAAAGACGATGTAGACATAGAAGTCGGGCAAGGGGACTGTGACATACTTGAACATATTAGCATCGAGAGGGAGGAGGTACGAGCGGTTTTAGCAGGCCAAAAAGTGGATAAATCCCCAGGCCCGGACGAGATGTATCCCAGGCTGTTGTGTGAGGCAAAGGAGGAGATTGCAGGGGCTCTGACACAAATTTTCAGAACCTCTCTGGCCACAGGGGATGTACCAGAGGACTGGAGAACAGCTAACGTAGTACCATTATTCAAGAAGGGTAGCAGGGATAAACCAGGGAATTACAGGCCAGTGAGCCTAACATCTGTGGTAGGGAAATTATTGGAAAAAATTCTGAGGGACAAAATTAGTCTCCACTTGGAGAGGCAAGGATTAATCGCAGATAGTCAGCATGGCTTTGTCAAGGGTAAATCATGTCTGACCAATCTGATTGAATTTTTCGAGGGGGTGACTAGGTGTGTGGATGAGGGAAATGCTGTGGATGTGGTTTACATGGACTTCAGTAAAGCTTTTGACAAGGTCCCGCATAGGAGACTGGTCAAGAAGGTCAGAGCCCATGGGATCCAGGGGGCCTTGGCGCGTTGGATCCTAAACTGGCTGAGTGGCAGGAGGCAGAGGGTGATGGTCGAAGGTTGCTTTTGTGACTGGAAGCCTGTGTCCAGTGGGGTACCTTAGGGATCGGTGCTGGGTCCCTTGCTGTTTGTGATCTACATTAATGATTTGGATGAGAATGTAAAGGGTATGATCAGTAAGTTCGCGGATGACACGAAAATTGGTGGGGTGGTAAATTGCAAGGAGGAAAGCCTCAGGCTACAGGACGATATTAACGGGTTGGTCAGATGGGCGGAAAAGTGGCAAATGGAATTTAACCCGGAAAAGTGCGAGGTGATGCATTTTGGACGGACAAATAAGGCAAGGGAATACACAATGAGTGGTAGGACCCTAGGAAGTACAGAGGGTCAGAGGGACCTTGGTGTACATGTACATAGATCCCTGAAGGCAGCGGAACAGGTAGATAAGGTGGTTAAAAAGGCTTATGGGATACTTGCCTTCATTAGCAGAGGCATAGAATATAAGAGCAGGGAGGTTATGATGGAGCTGTACAAAACGCTGGTGAGGCCACAGCTGGAGTACTGTGTGCAGTTCTGGTCGCCTCACTATAGGAAGGATGTGATTGCTTTGGAGAGGGTGCAGAGAAGATTCACCAGGATGTTACCTGGGATGGAGCGCCTCAGCTATGAAGAAAGACTCAACAGGCTGGGGTTGTTTTCCTTGGAGCAAAGGAGGCTGAGGGGGGACCTGATTGAGGTGTACAAAATGATGAGGGGCATAGATAGGGTAGATAAAGAGGAACTTTTCCCCTTAGTAGGGGGGTCAATAACAAGGGGGCACAGATTCAGGGTAAGGGGCAGGAGATTTAGGGGGGATTTGAGGAGGAACTTTTTCACCCAGAGGGTGGTTGGAAGCTGGAACTCACTGCCTGAAAGGGCGGTAGAGGCAGGAACCCTCACAACATTCAAGAAGCATTTGGATGAGCACTTGAAATGCCATTGCATACAAGGCTATGGACCAAATGCTGGAAAATGGGATTAGACTGGACAGGGAGGGATGGGCGGCGCAGACACGATGGGCCGAAGGGCCTCTTTCTGTGCTGTAAAACACTATGACTCTATGACTATGACTCTATGCGTGTTGATCGTGAGATACTGGCGTGACTCTTCCTCAACTTCCATCTGTAAGTACGCCTGCGCCAGGTCTATCTTGGTGAAGTATTTCCCGCCAGACAACGAAGTGAAGATATCCTCAATCCGCGGAAGCGGATACTGCACCGTGTGAAGCACCGGATTAACAGTGATCTTGAAATCTCCACAGATGCGAACCTTCCCCGGTTCCCCCAGCTTGTTGCTCGATGAACGCTTCATGACGGGAACAATGGGCTTGGCCCACTCACTCCAGTCTACCTTAGACAGTACTCCTGAACGTTCTAGCCCTTCCAGCTCAGCTTCCACAGCAGGTCGTATTGCATAAGGTTTTGGCTTTGAAAAATTTCGGGTTTGCATGTTCTTCAACCTTGATGTTTGCTGTAATTCCTCTCAGTGTTTCCAGTCCCTGTTGGAACACCTCTTTAGCATCGTCCAATATTCTGGACAATCGTTTAGGTTTGACATCTTTTGTACCGGAATCTACCGTTAGTGCTTTTAAGGAATGCCAGTCCATATTTATTTTCCTAATCCACTCCCGTCCCAGTAGTGGTGGACCTCCCTCAGGTAGCACATATAAGTCCATTCCTCGGCTTTCTTTGCCCTTGTGGACCACCTTTACCTCTATCTTCCCGATGGGGTATACTCTTTGCCCCGTGTATGTTTTCAATACAATCTCCGTATCCCGTAGGGGAATATGTGGGAATAACCTTTTGTAATCTTTCTTATTCATGACCGTCAATGCCGATCCAGTGTCCAATTTCATCTTCACTTGGACTCCTGCTATCTGAAGTGTGACCCAAATTGTTTGGAGGTCTGCTTCCTCACCAACATTGTGTACTCTTAGACTACCCAGTTCATTACTGCTGGAGTCTGAATCTGACTTCTGTTCGTTCGAACTGTTCTCTGTCACCTTGTGTACCTTTCTGTACTTTTCCTGCGGTGACTTTTTGTTGCTGGTCTTCTTTCCTGACCGGCATACTTTAGCTATGTGACCAAGCCTGCCACATTTTCTGCATTCCTGATTTTTGAACCAGCACTGGTTCTGATCGTGCGTTGTCTTTCCACAGCGATAACATTTTACTGTACTCAAGACCATTTGATTGGTGCTGAGTTCCGGTGACCGTAGCTGCATTTCCGCAGTGCCTCTCGCTGCGGCTTCGTGCGATGCTGCAATAGTGACAGCTTTATCAAGCGTAAGCTCATTCTCCTCAAGCATTCGCTTTTGTGTTCCTTCTTTTAACAATCCACACACAAATTTATCTCTCAGCGCAGCTGCTAGTCCTGTTCCAAACTGACAGTACTTTGCTAGCTTACGCAGTTCAATTAAAAATTCAGCGTTGCTTTCGTCTTTCAGCTGCGTTCTTCTGTAAAATTTAAATCGTTCCGCTATCATCAGCGGCGTGGGGTTTAAATGATCTTTCAGGACAGTAACAATATTCGTGAAAGTCTGATCCGCCGGTTTATTTGGTGATAGAAGGTGCTTCAATAGCCCGTATGTTTTCGCACCCATTGAGCTTAATAAGGTTAGTGCTTTCTCATCATTTGGCACCTTATTTGCTTTACAATACACTTCCATGCGTTCTACATACGTGGTCCAATCTTCGATATCACTATCAAAGGTATTAATGCTCCCATGTTTAGGCATCCTTGCAATTTTTTTTTTTTTTTAATTTTTCTTTCTCAAAATGGCAGCTTCCCGCGCTTGTCTTCTTCACCCGCCTACTAAAATGGCGGCTTCCCGTGCTTGGCGGTCTTTCCCGCGCTCGTCTTCTTCCCCCGCCGACTACAATGGCGGATTCCCGCGTTTACCTTCTTCCCCCGCTGGCTGCAATGGCGATTGCCTTGCTGCTGCCGTTCTCGCCTCCCCAGCGGTTCTCACTCCCCGACGCTGCTTTGCCTCGCAGCCCCGCTTGCAGCCCGGTCCTTTATACCGGCTGCGTTTGAATTCTCCGCGGCTCTCGTGCCTTAAGCTTCTCAACTCCCCGACGCTGCTTTGCCTCGCAGCCCCGCTTGCAGCCCAGTCCTGTACACCGGCTGCGTTTGAGTTCTCCGTAGCTCTCGAGCCTTAAGCTGCCCCAGTCGCTGCGCCTCTCGGCCTCGATTGCAGCCCGGTCCTTTCTACCGGCCGTGGTCGAGCTATCCGCCCTTATTCCTCCGGTTTCCCTCCCCTACTCCACAGCCAACGCGGCCGACTTTCTGCTCGTGTCGCTGATCGGCTTACCCACCACCATGGTAGAAGGGATGATCACTGCCTGTCACTGGTGGAGGGCTTCGTGGTCAGAATTCTTTTTCTTTTTAACCCGGGTTCTCGATGCCTCCCGTGCGATGGTGCTCAGCAGGATGATGAGGGCGGATGCCTCTTCTCGACGCCCGTTCTGAGGACGAAGCTGCCTTGGATGTAAAACTGCCGCAGGGTAAGATCGACTCATCGCCACTGTTGAGTCTGTGTGTCCCAGTTATGTTTAGGATCAATCACTGGACACAGACAACAAGAATAACTTTTAACAGGTCTTTACTATTCGGAGGTCAGGGCTGAACTGCCCAGCAAATCCTTACACAACACTTATATACCGGTGTGGTCACCACCGGTATTACAGTATACAGCAGCCAAGAGAAAGTAGTACATCTCTTAAAGTAGTTCTCTTAAGGTGGAACAGGTTACATACACCACAAGTACCTGGGGCATGTGATTGACGCTACTGGCCTGCATAAGGCGCCGCCAAAGGTCAAGGCGATCGTGGAGGCCCCAGCACCCCAGAATGTGAACCAGTTACGTTCATTTCTGGGGCTACTTAACTACTATGGGAAGTTTATTCCAGACTTAGCAACATTGCTGAAGCCGTTACATCAGTTGCTATGTCAAGGCAAAACATGGAAATGGACTGAACTGTGCAACGAAGCTTTCGCCCAAGCAAAGAAAGCATCGCTGAATTCGGAGGTCCTGACACACTTCGACCCAAAGCTACCCGTGCAGCTAGCATGTGATGCATCACCATATGGTCTGGGAGCAGTTATATCCCACATCATGCCTTCGGGTGAAGAGAAACCTATCGCCTTCGCATCATGCACCTTGAACAAGGCCAAGAGTAACTATGCGCAGATCGAGCGCGAGGCCTTGGGAATCGTTTTTGGAATTCGAAAATTTCATCAGTACCTGTTTGGGAGAAGGTTCACACTCCTGACGGACCACCGTCCATTGACTTCAATCTTCTGGCCCCACACTGGAATTCCGTCTCTCGCTGCAAGCAGGATGCAAAAGTGGGCTTTACTGTTGTCAGGACACACATACGACATCAAATATCGCAAATCAGACTTGCACGGCAACGCAGACAGTCTCTCGAGGCTACCCTTGCCTGTTACTCCCCCAGAGCCTCATCAGATAGACATCTTCTACTTTAGACAAGTGGAGGGAGCACCTGTCACTGCAGTTCAGGTGCGAAGGTACACCCGCAACGATCCAGTCCTGTCTGAGGTAATGGACGATGTCATTCGAGGGAGAGCGATAGGAGATTCTCCTAGTTTGAAACCTTACGTTTCAAAAAGAAATGAGCTCTCCGTCCAGGCAGGTTGTCTTCTTTGGGGACGCCGTGTCATCATTCCGCCACCTCTGAGGGAACCTATACTGCAACAATTCCATACAGGCCACAGTGGGATGGTTCGGATGAAGGAAATGGCAAGAAGCCAGGTGGCCAGGTCTCGATGGGAATATTGAGGAGAAAGCCAAAACATGTTCCCCATGTCAAAGGGTCCGGAATGTTTCACAGCTGGCAACCCTACACCCCTGGGATTGGCCTGCAGAAGTGTGGCAGCGAGTACATGTGGACTTCGCCGGTCCTTTCGAAGGGAAGATGTTTATGGTGGTTGTGGACGCTCATAGCAAGTGGCCGGAGGTCGCTGTGATGAGGTCTACCACGGCAGAGAAAACAATTGAGAAACTTGGTGAGATGTTCAGCCGTTATGGCTCACCAGAACAACTCGTAAGTGACAACGGTCCACAATTTGTATCACAGGAGTTTGCAACCTTCCTGCATGTGACTGGTGTCCAACACATCAGGTCTGCGCCCTATCATCCCTCTACTAACGGCCAGGCAGAAAGGTTCGTGCAAACTTTGAAGCACGCCTTGAAGGCATCGCAAGGTCAGGGCTCAATCCACCAACGTCTGAACAGCTTCCTGTTGTCCTACAGGAACGAGCCGCATGCCACAACCAAAACTTCCCCCGCTTCGCTCATGATGAAGAGGCAGTTGCGGACAACTTTTGACTTACTCAAACCTCCAAGGGCAGAACAGGTTGTCCATTGTCAACAACAAGCTCAAGTTGAAAAGAGAGAGAAAAGAGCCAAGGAGAGACGGTTTCATCCGGGAGAGCACGTCCTAGCTCGAAACTACAACACTGGACCGAAATGGGTTCCTGCTACGGTGATCGTGCAGACGGGCCCTGTGTCTTACACGGTTGAGACTGCTGAGGACGTCGTCTGGAGAAGACACACAGATCAACTGTTGCTAGGAGCAGAGACAGCCACAGAGGCTCCAACGGCTGGTTGGCCTGAACTGTTTCCAGATGATACCGCAAACCAGCATCCTTTGCCACAGTGCTCTTCTCCAACACAGGAAGTCAAAGAGACTGTTCCACCTGTGCAAACTCCTGACTTTCAACTGACACAGGCACCTTCTCCATCCAGGCCTGTGTCAATGCCTACTGCTGTGGAAGCCAGCGATGACCACCGGTATCCTGTCAGAGAGCGGCGGCCTCCAAGGCGCTTGGATCTGTAGGCTTAGTGACTTACCCACAAGACTGGGGCAGAATAAGCCCCAGGGTAAAGTCAGGGTTTGAGGCAGTCTACCTCTACCCTAGGTTCATTGAGTGCATTGAAAGTAACTTACCTGTTGAGGAATAATGTGGACCTTCCATTTAAGAGGGGAGGAAATGTTATGTATTGTGTGTTCTATTGTGTGTTCTCCTCCCACCTGTGGTGGCGCTGTCACAGGAGATAAATGGTGGGGTGTTCTCTGTTAAGTTATAGCTCTCTTTGTTCGGAACTTGCCAGAACTTCCTTTCCTTCCAATAAAGCACTTCATGTTTGAATCTCTGAGTTCTGAGTCCTAAATTGTGTCTAGGTAGAAAGGTACCGGCACAACAATCCGGATACTACAATGGCAACTGGCTACTGAGATATTGGTGGGGGGGTGGCGGTGGCGGGGGGGGCGGGAGGGGTGAGCGCCATCACTCAAGGTCTGCAGGATCTAACTGTAACCATCAATTACATGAAGCCAGCATCTTATGAAGAGGACCATAGACCTGTTCATGCAAATTTTAGGTGAAAGTCCCATCAATTTTCCTGGCAGCACATTAGCTGCACTCGTTTTGGTTTCCTCCTCCACCTTTCCAAAGGCTGTAGAACTACCCTCCTGGTCCTCTTGCTGAATCATCTTCCATCTCAGTATTGCAAAATTAGGCAAGATACAGCAGGCAATAATCATTTTTGACACTTTCTCAAGGCTGTAGAGCAGTATCTAATTTGATCTGTCCTGACAGCAGAACTCGTTTCCATATGAAAATTGTATGTTCCACCAGAATTTGGATGGAGGCATGAACTTAATTATAATTTATGTCCTCTGTTCAGGGAAGGGGTTTCCTTGCTGGTGTTTCAGGCTCCAGGGGGTAGCCCATGCCCCCAAGCAGCTAGCTGTCCAGTCTGTCTGCTCCTCAAAAAAGTGCCAGACTGCTGAAAAAGGCCAAAGTATTGCATGATCACATCCATTATCCTATTCCTGTGGTCCAACACTGCCTATTCATATATGCCATGCAGGTGTTGTCAGGGACCTTGAGAGTTACATCGGTGCTATCTGCTTTCCATGGGGAAATTGATGAAAGTGTTTTCTTTCTGGCAAACAAGGTATCGGTCACCTGCCTGATGCAGCGGTGGATCGAAGTCTGACTAATGTGGCAACAGTGGTGGCATGAAAGGATCTCGTTGCATAACAATTCAATGCTGTGGTTACCTTCACTGATTTTGTCTGCAGGTCTGTCCCTGGTAGATGACATCACTTTATGACAACCTCCCAGTATATACAGCAAAGCTAGGTCCCTTCGCCAAACACTCAAGTCCTGGGATGAGTCCCATTGAAGGCTGCAGGTCCGTACAAAGGAAGTCCTGTAAAACAGCAGCAAACAGCAGGAGGAAGCAGTGCAGAAACAATGTGGTAAGAAAAGTCAAACAATAAATCAAATTACAATGCGATACAACTCGGTCAGTCACAGCCTTAAGAATCCAGTTTTTCAATTGAAGGCCTAGAAGCACCTGTGTTATATGAGTGAGCACCATTACAGGAGTGAAGAGGCCCAAAGACTCATGGAATTCAGCTCGGGACCAAGTTAAATTAGATTGACTAAAGTTAGGCCTGTGCATGGTATTAGCATGGCCTCAAGAAAACTAACATTTTGGGGTTGTGAAATTCGCCACACACCAATTTCAACTTTCAGGCCTACTTGCCCAATTCTGCAGTGCGCACATGTGTAATGCACGGGTGCACTTCCTGAGCACAGTATCAGGGGATCAGCCTTGTTGCAAGAAGATTAATGGACTTAATGATTTTGCATGCAATTCCTTTGCTTGCTATTTTAACCAAACTGGTAGCCCACTAAAGGTAAACAGGTTGATGACACCAGTAGATAATAGTAGATAAAGGAATTTCATACAAATGAGTTCATATGCTAATCTTCACACAGTGTAATATCAAGGTGAATGCTATAATGAAGCAGCACTACAAGGAAGGAAAACTTTATGGCCCTGAAGTTCCAGGGGGTCCACTCTGCTGGTGCAAGTGTGATAGAGGAACCCCACCCACCCTGTCCAGGCAGGAGATGCTGTCTTAAAACCCGGGGACACGCTCATTTGCATAGCCTGGGTGGGCTGTCAACTCCTGCAAGGGCACATCAGTGGTGTCCAACTCGATCGCTCTTGTAAGCAAAGCAGCCCACAGCCATTATGATTGAGTTCCTCCGAGGCGCAATGGGGCTGAGATTTTTTTTTTACCTTTTTAGAGCATTCAGTGCCAAGAGGTACAATTGTGCTTCCAGACAATTACATGCAAGTTCTGCAGAGGCCTTTTGAGTGCATGAGCAGTGTGGCTGCAGCTAGGTTTTGCAGCTGCCAACACTAACAATACTGCGGCTGCGGGTCCATCCACAAGAAGTCCTTTAATGCAGCAGCAAACGACAGAAGGAAGCTGTGATAAATCCATGTAGTGAGGCAAGGACTCGAAGAGGCGAGGTATTAGGATTAATAAGAGTACTTTATTAAACAACTGCGAAACAACCAGGCAGGCTTGCATCCAGGCATTGCACTTTTGCAGACCTTGACAGGAAGCAAACCTCTGACCTTAACAGGAAGCAAACCTCTGACCTTAGCAGCAGTATTGGCTACAGCACCACCTGGTGGATAACCTTAATCATAACATCCCAGGTTACTATATCCTTCCACCCTTAAGATTTCAGTATGAATTTCTTAACAAACAACCATTCCTGAGGGTCACATAAGGAGTCTCCATTCATCATGTTCCATACTTGACGAATCTAACAGTTTAGTATCAATCTCTCTGGTGGCTTGCGAGTCCTTTGTGAGCGTTTAACAGTAAAGTCCCTGATTGTTTGTGGTGAAGCCACCAGCTGCTCCTGAGCAGTGCTCAGAGTATCTGACTCTGCAACGATGGTTTCCTCTTGACGAATAGGTTCCTGTGGAATTGTCTCTGTCCCTGGTGGTGGCACCACAGATGCACTTGGATAACTGGGGGCAACCCTGTCTTCAGTCATTGCATCTGGAACCTTAATTTCTGTAGTGTCCGAGTATCAATAATACACGGACTGCAGGAGAACAATAATAACAGGTATTTACTGAACAGAGGGTAACTTAAGACTGAAGTACAGAAGCCTGCTATGGCTTTATACACAGGTGTGGTCACTGCCGGTACTGCAGTATAAAATCAGTTCTTCTCTTAAAGGTACATACACAACAACTCCTCCCCTTTTAGATAAACAGTACATAACATTCATTTAACAACTAAATAATAACTAATTACAATTACAATTTTCTCTGTACTATATATATCAACTGAAATAATCATTTATAAGTTCAGTCTTTGAGGAGGCTTCCTGATCCTGACTGGATAGCGCCTTTCTCGAGTATCCTGTTCTTGCGGCGGAGTCGATTCTGGCTCATTGTCATTGGTTGGTTCGTCAGCTTCCAATACCATTGCTTCTGAGGTAGACGCAATCTGTACTTTGGGTTTATTACCAGGTGCACATGCTCGTGGTATGGTTTTGGCTTGTTCCTGTGACTCTAGAATCTGGTCAGCGTGGCGTCTCACGATGCTCTCTCCAACGTCCACTGTGTACATTAGTGGTCCCTGCTGTGTGCATATCGTTCCTGGCTGCCATTTTTCTGTTCGGTAGTCGCGGGCCAAGACTGGTTGCCCTATCTTGAAGCTCCTGGTTGGCTTCTCATTGATGTGCTGGAATTGCTTATCCTCAACATCTCGTCTTATGTTTGGTTTGAGCAAATCCAGGCGACATCTTAGCCTTCGGTTGAAGAACATTATGGCTGGAGCTTGGTTGGTGACTGCATGTGTCGCATTCCGGTAAGCAAACAAGAAATTATCCATCTTGTGTTGTAGTGGTATGTCGTCGTTATACATCGCCTTTATTGCCTTTTTAAAGGTCTGAACAAACCTCTCAGCCAATCCATTTGTGGCTGGATGATATGGGGCAGATGTGTAATGTTTCACCCTATTATTCCTCAGAAACCTCCGGAAATCCTCGGACACAAACTGTGGCCCATTGTCGGAGCAAATCTGTTCTGGCAAGCCATTCCTGGCGAAGATGGTCCGTAGGACTGCAATAGTTTTCTCCGTGGTGGTGGAAGACATTTTGATGACCTCTGGCCATTTCGAATGGGCGTCCACGGCGATTAGAAACATTGAGTCCATAAATGGACCAGCAAAATCAATGTGTACCCATTGCCATGGAGATGAGGGCCACTCCCATGGATGTAGCGGGGCCTGTGGTGGAGCGTTTTGGACCTTCTGGCATCCTGTACATCTCTTATTCATATCCTCGATTTCTTTATCAATTCCTGGCCACCACACAAACGCCCTGGCTAGGCTCTTCATTCATACCCCTCAGAGATGACCCTCATGAAGCTCATTGAGCACTCTATCTCTCAACTTGGGTGGAATTACCACTCGGGATCCACACATCAAGGTTCCCCGGCACACTGACAGCTGTTCTCTCCTTGGCGAGAATGCTGGCAACAGTGAGTCGCCATGTGCTGGCCATCCCTTCACCGTCAAATCATAGACCTGAGAGAGTGTCGGGTCATTTCGGGTTTCCTTCTCTATACTTGGAGTTTGTAACAGGTAGACATTCGACTATGGTCGCATGGGATATCTCAACAGGGTCCACTTCAGGTGCTTCCTCTACCATAGGCAACGGTAGGCGCGACAGCCCATCAGCGTTTCCATGATGTTTTGTACCCTTGTACTCTATGTCGTACTGATGTGCCCCTAGAAAAAGTGACCATCTTTGCAGCCGTTGCGCCGTCATCACCGGAACGCCCTTCTTTGGGTTAAAAATGGAGACCAGGGGCTGATGATCAGTCAGTAGGGTGAATTTCTGCCCGTGCAGATAGTGATTGAACTTCTTCACCCCCCACACCAGGCTGAGGGCCTCCCTGTCAATCTGGGCGTAGTTATGCTCGGCTGAGGTTAATGAGCGCGACGCAAAGGCTTTTGGCCTCTCTGAACCGTCAAGGAATTTGTGTGACAGCACCGCTCCGATGCCGTAGGGAGAGGCATCACATGCCAACCGAATCGGTAGTGTTGGATTATGGTGGGCCAATACTTCTTTTGAAGTGATTAGGCATTTACATTTCTGAAAGGCACGCTTACACTCATCACTCCATTTCCATGTTACTCCAGTTTGCAGCAGGGCGTTCAGTGGGTGCAGAATTGTAGATAAATTCGGCAAGAACTTATGGTAGTAGTTCACCAACCCGAGAAACGACCTCAGTTGCAACACATTTTCCGGTGCTGGAGCCTTGACTACAGCCTCAATCTTGTCTGGTGACTTATGCAACCCTTCCTCATCAATCATGTGGCCACAATATGAGATTTGTCACCGGAAGAACTCGCATTTGGGGCGGTTGGCTCGTAGCCCATATTCCTGTAATCTAGTGAGCACCTGCTCCAGGTTGGCAAGGTGTTCACTGTCATTTTTGCCCGTAACCAGGATGTCGTCCAAATAACACTGGGTCCCCGGGATCCCTTGCAGGACTTGTTCCATCGCCCTCTGCCAAATAGCCGGGGCTGATGCTACCCCGAATACCAGTCGATTGTACTGGTAAAGGCCTTTGTGAGTGTTTATCGTGAGGTATTTCCTAGATGCTTCTTCCACCTCCATTTGTAGATACGCTTGGGCCAGATCAATCTTCGTAAAGCGTTTCCCTCCAGATAGTGAGGCGAAAATATCTTCTATCCGTGGAAGTGGATATTGTACTGTGTGCAGGACTGGGTTCACAGTTACCTTGAAGTCCACACAGATGCGAACCTTCTTCGGCTCCCCAGGCGTGCTGCTCAATGATTTCTTCATTACAGGAACGATGGGTGTGGCCCACTCGCTCCAGTCCACCTTGGACAGCACACCCGAATGCTCCAGACTCTCCAGCTCTGCTTCAACGGCTGGGCAGATCACGTACGGTACCGGTCTGGCCTTAAAAAATTTTGGGTTTGCGTTATCTTCGATTTTTATCGTTGCCGTTACTCCTTTTAGAGTCCCAAGTCCTTGTTGGAACACCTCTTTCGCGTCAGTTAGAATTTTTGACAGTCGTCCAGGTGTGACGTCATCATCCTTTTTGTCAGTCACAGTTAGCGCCTGAATGGAATGCCAATCCAATTGTATTTTTTGAATCCATTCACGTCCCAATAATGGTGGTCCTCCATCTTGTAGTATATATAGATACAGTTTCTGTGTTTCCTTGCCGTTGTATTCAACTGGCACCCTTATTTTTCCTCTGGGGTAGACCTTTTGCCCCGTATATGTCTTCAATACAATGGACGTGTCCTTCGAGGGTATGTGTGAGAATAGCCGCTCATAGTCTCGTCGATTCATGACAGTTAGGGCTGATCCTGTGTCCAATTCCATTTTTACTGGGGACCCTGCTATCATGAGGGTGACCTAAATGTTTCGGTGATCCTCCTTTGCGATCACGTTGTGTAACTTTAGACAACTTAGTCTCCTGCTCCCGGAGTCATTATCACTCTCCTGATCTTCCGAACTACTGTCTGTCAATTTTTTTACTTTCTTGTACTTTTCCTTCGTAGTTCTTGTAGTGTTGGTTTTCTTTCCCGACCTGCAGACTCTTGCTATGTGTCCCATTTTCCCACATTGCCTGCATACTTTGTCCTTAAACCAGCAGTCCTTCTGATCATGGGTTGTTCTGCCGCAGCGATAGCACTTTTCTGCTCCATACGCCATTTCGTTAGCGCTGTATTCTTGTGGTTTCTGTTGTATTTCCACAGCTCCCCATGCTGCTGCTTCGTAGGATACTGCCACGCTGAAAGCCTGTTGTAGCGTCAGGTCCTTTTCCGAAAGTAGTCGTTTCTGGGTTCCTTCACTCTGGAGCCCGCAGACAAACTTATCCCGTAAGGTGTCTGCCAGACCTGCTCCGAACTGACAGTGCTTCGATAACTTGCGTAGTTCCGTAAGATAGTCAGCATTGCTCTCATCTTTGTGCTGGTTTTTTTTAATGGAACTTGAATCTTTCTGCTATCAGCAGCGGTGTAGGGTTTAGATGTTCCTGTAAGATATTAACAATCTCGTCAAAACTTTTCTCCATTGGTTTAGCTGGGGTAATTAAATTCCGCAATAGGCCGTACGTTCTCGCGCCCATCAAATTTAATAATACTGACGCCTTCTTTCCATCGGCCACCTCATTTGCCTTGCAGTACACTTCAATTCTTTCCACATACGTGGTCCAGTCTTCTACCTCGTTGTCGAAAGCAGTGATACTGCCACTCTTCGGCATCTTGGGTGATTTAAAATGGCGCCTCCCGCACTTTTTCTTCATCCCCAATGGATTAAAATGGCGCCTCCCACGCTTTTCCTTCTTCCCCAATGGAATAAAATGGCACCTCCCGCGCTTTTCCTTCTTCCCCTTGCTGCCACGCTGCTCCTAGCATTCTACAGGGTAATGGCAGCGACCCGCGGCTTCGGCGCGTCTCGCTTTTCCTTCCCCTCGTTTTATTTTCTCTACGCTGCCTGGTTCTTGAGCACCGACCGCGCCCTGTGCGCTCCACCCTCTCTCTCTCTCTTTCCTCCCGATGACGCTGCACGGCCCCTTTTGCAGAGCCGCTCGATCGAGCTCGAGCCTGCCGCATTGGGAAGGGTCAGCGCACTACCTGCTACCAGCACAATTTGCTGGAACACCTTGACTGGGGAGCCAAGCCCAGCTCTCCACAGCCTCCCCTGCAATTCTCCGAACTCCGATGGATCCTTGGGCGGTTGCCCGCGGTCGACGCCCGTTGCTCTGACTTCGACCTCCAAGAAGCTTCTTCTCAGGGAAAGATCCCCATGAGGTGATGCCGTACTGCAGGGGAGTTCGAACCTGTTCATCGCCAGTGTACTGTCCGAGTATCAATAATACACGGACTGCAGGAGAACAATAATATCAGGTATTTACTGAACAGAGGGTAACTTAAGACTGAAGTACAGAAGCCTGCTATGGCTTTATATACAGGTGTGGTCACTGCTGGTACTGCAGTATAAAATCAGTTCTTCTCTTAAAGGTACACACACAACAATTTCAATTTCCCCTTGTCTGGGAAGTATCTGATCTACATGTCTGCGTACTACCCTACCATCTCCCAACATCAACTTGTATGATACTGGACCTGTCATTGAGTCGATGAAGCCAGGAATCCACTTTGGTCCATAACTGAAATTCCTGGTAAGGACTGCATCTCCTTCTCCAAAACTTCGGCTCTTTGTTCTTTTGTCATGGTTTTCTTTTTGTCTGTTTTCCATTTTCCTTTTTAGGTCTGGGTGGACAAGGTCAAGAGTGGAGCGTAGTCTATGACCTAATAACATCTCAGCAGGAGAGAGTCCTGTGGTGGATTGAGGTGTTATTCTGCAGCTGAACAGAACCCGTGACACTTTGGCTGCTAAACTCCCTTCTGCACTTTTTTTCATCATCTCCTTAAATGTTTGTACGGCTCTCTCCGCAAGTCCATTCGTGGACGGATGATATGGAGCCGAGGTCACCTGCACTATGCCATTTTTTCCTCAAGAACTCTTTTGTCTCTGTACTCACAAACCATGTGGAATTCCTTGCAGTACACCTTCGATTGTCCTCTGGAAGATAGCTGGACTAGATGAGACACCAAACGGTAAGCAGTTATATGTAAACAAGCCCTTGTGTGTATTTATGGTGACATACTTCTTTGATTCATCATCCAGTGTAATCTGCAAGTAGGCATGACTCATATCCAACTTTGTGAATTTCTTTCCTCCAGCCAGGTTTGCAAAGAGATCCTCTGTTTTGGGAATCGGATACTGCTCTAGTTTGGACACCCGATTGACTGTCAATTTATAGTCTCCACAGAGTCTTACCGAATTGTCTGGTTTTAAAACAGGCACTATGGGAGCTGCCCATTCTGAACATTTCACTGGCTCCAGTATGTTCTCTCTCAATAGACGGTCAAGCTCAGCCTCTACCTTTGGCTTCATGGCACAAGGCACAGGTCGTTGTTTTAAAAACCTTGGCGGTGCCTCCTTGTCTACATAAATCTTAGCTGGGGGGCCATTAAATGTGCCAAGTTCCTCTTTGAACACATTCTCATGTTCACTCAACACTTCTTGCAAAGTCAACTGTTTGCCTGCATCTATTTGATGTACTGCTCCCCAGTCTAATTTAAGTTATTTTATCCAGCCCCGACCTAACAGGTTTGGTCCGGTACCCGATACTATAACTCCAGGTAGCTGTTCCACTGTGTCCCTGTGTTGCACAGTTACATTAGCTGTACCTAATGTCGCTACTCGTTCACCTGTATATGTTTTAAGATGCAGGGAGCAAGGCTTTAACTCTGGAACTTTTGCACGGTTCCACAATTTTGAGTACTCTGCCTTGTTCATTATGGTCACGCTGCACCCTGTATCCACTTCAAAGTTCACCTTAGAGTCATTTACTGTCAGTTGCAATGTGATAGGAGCCACTTTTGGAATGTTCTCTAACATGCTATATATTATGAACATATCCTCTTCTTCCTCAGCTTCCCCGCTGATGTGGTGTGCTCCATGTTTTTTCACTTCTCTCCTTTGGTTTTGCTGTCCTCCCCCTTTTGGTTTGGATTTCTCCACAGGTGATTTCGCCCTGCAAGCTCGTTTTATGTGTCCTTGTTTCCCACACTTGTAGCACTTTCCTCCAGAAACCGGCATTCACTTGCCAGGTGATCGCCCTTGCATCTATAACATGCCTTCACATGCTCACGTTGTGGTTTCTGACGCATGTTTAACTTGTGCACAACAACCTGACCTGCAACTTGCGTAGCATTAGCCCTGTCTGAACCCTGTATTTCTTTTACATCTCGGTTCGCTGTCTCTATGGCTTGAGCAAGTTCCAATGCTTTTTCATAAGTAAGCCCAGTCTCAGATAATAATCTGCGCTGCCTTCGGTTGTCCATTATTCCGCAAACTAGCCTATCTCTCAGCATTTCCTTCAGGTTGTTCCCATAATTGCAATCTTGTGCTAATTTACGCAACACCGCTACATAGTCCATTATACTCTCTTCCTCTTTCCTGTTCCTTGAATTAAACTTGAACCGCTGTACAATCTCACTAGGCTTAGGGTTGAAATGTTCTTTTAGCAAGGCCACTAATTCAACAAATGATTTGTCTCCAGGCTTTTCAGGACTGAGCAGATTCTTCACCAAACTGTAGGTTTGGCTTCCCACTGAACTAAGCAGAACGGCTTTCCTTTTTCCGGCATCATTTATTTCATTTGCTTCGAAAAAATAACCCAACACTTCACAGTATTCCTCCCAGGTTTGTGCTTGACTATCAAAAGCAGAAACCATTCCTACCATGGCAGCCATGCTCTCTTCCAGCTGGTAGCTAACCGTAGCTCGTAATTTTGTTGTTTATACGTCCTGGCAGACTTTTCTTCTTTATTCAGGGTCCTTTAGTTATCCTCGTCGCCAAATGTGATAAATCCATGTAGTGAGGCAAGGACTCGAAGAGGCGAGGTATTAGGATTAATAAGAGTACTTTATTAAACGACTGCGAAACAACCAGGCAGGCTTGCATCCAGGCATTGCACCTTTGCTGACCTTGACAGGAAGCAAACCTCTGACCTTAACAGGAAGCAAACCTCTGACCTTTGCAGCAGCATTGGCTACAGCACCACCTGGTGGATAACCTTAATCATAACATCCCAGATTACTATAGAAGCAGTGCACAAACAATAATGCAGAAACTGCGGTAAGAAAAGTCAAACAATAAACCAAATTGGAATGCGATACAAATGTGTCAAGTCACAGCCTGAAGAATCCAGTTTTTCAAGTGAACAGCACGAATCAAATAAATAGTATTTCTTGCAAGTCACACAGAATTTCAAACTTTGTTTCACTCATGTGAAAGATCACTGTAATAAGTTGCAAGTCTTCTGCACTAATTAAAAGAGTGTCATAATTCACAGGGACTAGAAATACTTAATACATATTCATGTTGGTAAAAATACGTAAATCAAAGTCCATCATCTCTTAAAGGTCAACATTATTTGAGGCAGCCAATAAAGTATTATTAGAGACAAAGATCTCATGGACTTTCAGAAATCTGATCTTATTTTTACGCTTAAATAGGATGCGTAACAGGGGTTATGCTTTAACAGAATAGTTCCAGTTATGTTTATATAATTTTCATCCTTACATAGAATAGCACCAATTTGTTTCTGATTTCTTGCTTGTAAAGGAAGAAAATGTGAAAAGCAGTTTATTTTCAAAAACAATGGTACTAATTGGCCAGCATGGAAAACGACAGACAGCTTTTGAAAAAAAAAAATTTCATTTAGGTGTTGTGCAGAGAATCATTTATAAGAACCTAATTTTCTAGCTCAAAAAAAAGAAAAAAATACAGAGTCAGTTCACATTTGAAAGAAAATAGTCAGGTTAAAATTTCAGGTAACAACATTGGCCAGGGCTGACCTGCTCTGTTAAGACTAGGTAAAACATATAATAAATATTTGCAACATTAAGAACTTAGAAGTTATATTAAAGCCAGCTGGACTTGAAGCATCCCTCAACTGACTGGTCTTTGGCGCTGAAATTTCAGAGATTCTCCCTGTGTCCTAGTGGGAGACCATCAGAACCCCAGAAAAACTGTGTACGTGGCTGAAAATTTCCGTTAATGCCATTCTCTAGAGGTTACGCTGCTTGCTTGCTGGAGTTGCAGTGGGAGACCGACAGAACTCCCATGGAATTTCCGGGCCTTTATGCGTTCCACGTCTCATTTACTTCTAAGACCAACAGCAATTGCCAAATCATAAAAGCATGACTAAATGGACAGCTTTTTCAGAGAGCTGGCACAGGTGCAATGGGTTGAACAGCCTACTTCTGTGCTTTAAAGTTCAATGATTTTCTGGCTGCACATAATGGAGAATGCATGCGCACACTGCCCACAATTTCCGATATGAATGTCTGGTGCGAGGCCCCCCCGCCCCCCATCAGCTGCACGTAATTGGAAAATGGACTTTGTAGAGTTAACCCTTACCTGCTAAATTTGGGTTGGTCAAGCATGCATCATGTATCTGTGACTTGCCCCATAAAACTTCAGTACAATTTGTCAAACTCTTTCTGTTCCCAGCAACCACTAGCATAGATTTCATGAGACATCTGTCTTTGTTACATTTGTCTGTGGTTGCACTTAGTTGTGAAATTCGTTTAATATACCAAAAAAGAAATCAAATATGCATGTACGGATTTGAAAAATATCACCATTGCTACAGTATTTGTAGCAGCAAAGGAAATCTTTGCCATCTTCATTTCACACACTAAAGGTTAAATCCTCCATACTATTGACACTGGTCTGAAAGAGCACAGGTTGTATATGCAGAACGCAGAAATATTAAAACAAAATTTTGCACATCACCACCAACCAAATGAGGAGGCAGTGAGTTTTTTCTGCTTCCTGCCAAAATATTCTGTTCTTGGCTGGAAGTGGGTGTGTATGAGTCATGTGTGCAAATTCTCCAATATCTCCACTTTCACACACAATTCCGGTCCACGTGGGAGCTCACCAGGATGAGGATAGGTGGGCATTGCAATGGCTGATGTAAACCTGAGCCAGATAATTGCACAACATGTGGCATATAATTGATGACTGATCACTGTAGTCAGCAAGAACAAATCTTGAGGGAAAATGAAGCAAGGCTAGAACATGTGCAACAGTCCCTTACACTGAAGCTCCAGGAGCGAGAACAAGAACTGAATGAACTTAAATTTAAAGTATCTGAGCTTTCTGACTTTAGGTGCAATCTGGAAGCTGAATTGGCTTTGGAGCAAGCTGAAACTGAGGAAATAAAGCCGCTTTTAAAAGAGAACCAAGTCCAAAAAGAGGAGATTACAAAATGTCAGGTCATGAAAGAAACACAGAAATACGGCGAAGAGATAATTGACTTGTATAATCAAGACGGAGCTCAAAAGATTTTTGGATACAAAGGGAATCAAGGGATATGGGGATAGTGTGGGAAGGTGAAGTTGATGTAGAAGATCAGCCATGATCTTATTGAATGGCGGAGCAGGCTCGTAGGGCAGAATGGCCTACTCCTGCTCCTATTTCTTATGTTCTTATAAGATGTAAGAACAACAAAGGCCAAGAAAGATCAGTGAATGCACAGAAATTACCCTTTATGGCTTTAAATGCTGGGATCCTGCCAATTACCAGAATTGAAAATTCATATGAAATGAACAAAAGCATAAGAGAAGCTATTAAGTTTAAAGGGCCCAAAATGTCTGGGAGGTCCACTCCACTGGTGGGAGTGTGGTGGAGCGGAATTCCTGGCCGCCTCTGGAGCCGGGAGTAGACCCCATCCAAAATTGTGTGGACGCCATCATTAACATCCTTGGAGCAGGCCGGCAGCACCTATAAGTGCACATCAGCACGTACGCCCATCCTGATGGATATCTGAGCATGCCATCTCGGTACGACCCAGGAAGTGCCTCCCAAGACACAGAGTAGCCCAACTTTGCAGCTCCCAAAAGGAGCTGTTTGGCCGTCTCTGGAAGGCAATCAATCCCCTCTTGTGATTGATTACCTGCTCTGTCCTGCATTTTGGTGCCTTTACTAGTCCCATAACAGAACGCATGTCTGCTCTCAGCAGGCGTAGGTTTCATTGGGCCTATTGGGGCAGGCTAGGCAGAATTTCCGTGGAAAGCCAGGAAACTCCCTCAGTCGTGTCCCCCTGAGGTGGATCAGTGAATTTTTACCCAGCCACAGTTTGCATAATTCTGGTACTTTTTTGTGGATCCCACTGATTTATTTTCAACAACACCAATAAACTTCTGCCCTTCAGTAGTTGCACTTCTCTCAAACCCTATTGTTGCAGGTTTGAACGCTAGCACAAACACTATGGGAAAGGAAATAAGATTACTAATTCATTGTTATTTGTTTTAACAGCATTTGTAATCAAAAGTTAAAGGCAATCTAATTTCTGCATTATTGCAAGGTCACTTCTTGCTCAGTGGGTAGTCTTGAACCACACAGACAAGGAAGGTCCCTGGTTTGTGTTGAAGAAGCTGATTTCAACTAGGGTGCCATTAGGAAAATGACTTTTTGACTCGGTGCCCTGGACTAAGAAGATAAAAAAGACAGGATTCCTACACATGATCACCATCTAGTAACATTACTGGGAAGTGTATATGTGTGGATGTTGAGCAAGGACAGGATCACCATCAGCTGTGATACCCTAAATGGTTGACTAGTCTGCCAGCACTCATTGGAGTATAGATTTGTCTTGGGCGCAAAATGGGCAACAGTGAATTGGCAGCCCGTATTGCCCTATTTTCTTTTCCACTGATGTCAATTTATGCCTCATTGCCTAGTTCACACGTGAGGACTGGTCACTTGAGTGAGGTACCAGAGGACTGCTGGTGCCCTGGAGTTGTTTCAAAAACTGTTTCTACTGCAGTAAAAAGCAGCAGGATTTTTTGGTAAATGCTGACTTTATTTTTGTTGCAGACACAATTTACAATGACGGAAAAACAAAATCAATGTAATTTCTTCTACTGCCACCTTTTGGAAACTCATGTTGTGTTTTCCAGAATTGCGCTGTTTGTGGTAGCAAGCAAAAGCGGAATCATTTGCTTACTATATGCTACCATGAATGAAGCATAAATGAAGTGTAACTTCATAATGTCACTGAATAGGAATTCTATACAAAGGGCTGGATTTTCATTGGGCCGTGGAGTCGGGATTGGAGGCATGTGGGGGTTTAAAATCCCGAAATCGGGGGACCCGACCCCATCCCGCCCCCAACCCGCCTCCATGCCAGTTTCAAAGGAGGCGGGTACCCGCCCCACACTGGGACCCGCCGACCCGAGGCGGGAAGGGGATTAGTGCCAATTAACTGCCTGTTAGCAGGTAGTTAACAGGCAGTTTTTAACCTAATCCCTATTTTCATTGTTGAAATGTGGGCTTCCCGACGGCTCCAAACCACGCCAAGTTAGTGAGGCGGGCCGTCAGGATGAAGGGCTTGGAGGGGGTCGAGATGTCCGGTGTTCAGGTGAGTGATGGGTGCATGAGCGCAGAGGTAAGTGTGTTTGGTCTGTGTAAAGTGTTTAAAGAAGTTCTACTAACCTTTACTTACCTTTACAGCCTTCCTTCCTTCAGGTCTCGGGAGTCCCTCATCTCACCGACACAGAAAGCAGAATGGTCGCCAGCTGTCAAAATCTGCAGCCTCTGCTTTCTGTTCCGGGGAGATCTCTAAGTCATCCTGAGAGGAAGGAATTAACCTGGAGTACAGATTGTCAGTGTTTGACAGCTTCAAACAGCTGTGAAACGTTGGTATTTCATCTGTCAAAAGGTCTTGACAGATGAAATTTCAATCTGTGACATCACCTGTTGCTGGGTGGCCCTTAATTGGCCTGCTGAGCCCGCTGGGCGAGCTCAACAAGGTCAATCAAGTCTAAATCGCGTGGGTTGGCTAGAACTCGATGGAGGCGGGACTACAACCCCAAAAGTTGTAGTCCCGCCTCCTACCCGCCTCCTCAATGAAAATCCAGCCCAAAATATCTGTTCCCAGACTGTCTTTGGCTCACAATTTTAAGCAGAAAAGACCACAATAACTGAGGAACACATGTAATTGTATAGGTAGTTTCCTTTGTAACATTTAGAATTATAATGAATTCCAAAAAACCTGATTTCCTTTCAATTGCTTACAGTAATGTTAAAACAGTGTTACTAAACAATTCTACTTGTTATAATTGCACTGTTACAGCATTTTAAAACATCGAATAATTGCTTTATAACAAACGCTTAAAATGAAGCAACAGATTGTTCAATCAGCCTGTAAACACAAAACTATAACAAATTTATAATCGTTTGCTATTATGTAACATACAAATCAATGGGCAGGAAAAGACCAGCTGGTCCACTGAGCCTGCCCCATACAACCGCGATTCCTGGAGCATCATGAATACCCACCATACCCACCAGCACATATCTGCCAACCATCCATCATGTAATCTCCTGGGAGAGGCAAAAAAACAGAACCCCCCCCCGCCGCCCACCCGCCCCACCCCCAAGGCCAATCAGAGGGAAAAAATCTGGGAAATTCCTCACCGACCCACTTAGGTGATCAAAACTAGTCCAGGAGACCACATAGACCACGCACATAGCACCTGTGTCAGCTGTAGCTCAGTTGATAGCACCCTCACCACTGAGTCAGAAGGTTGTGGGTTCAAGTCCCACTCCAAAGTCCTGAGCACAAAAATCTAGGCTGACACTCCAATGCAGTACTGAGGGAGCGCTGCACTGTCAGAGGTGCCATCTTTTGGATAAGATGTTAAACCGAGGCCCTGTCTGCCCTTTCAGGTGGGCATAAAAGATCCCATGGCACTATTTCGACAGAAGAGCAGGGAAGTTCTCCCCGGTGTCCTGGCCAATATTTATCCCTTAATCAACATCACTAAAACAGATTATCTGGTCATTATCACATTGCTGTATGTGGGAGCTTGCTAAGCGCAAATTGGTTGCCGTGTTTCCTACATTACAACAGTGACTACACTTCAAAAGGTAGTAATTGGCTGTAAAGTGCTTTGGGATGTCTGGTGGTCTTGAAAGGCGCTATATAAATGCAAGTCTTTCTTTCCGGTATTTTAACTATCTTTTATAAGATGTGAACTTCCCAATCAGGAACTGATCCAGCGCTCTCTCGAAGAGTGCCTGCACTCACCACCTGAGCCAGTAACTTGTTCCACAGGTCTGCTATCCTTCAGGAAAAGAAGAAGCATCTAACATCTAACCTAGCCCTACCCCACGTAGTTTGCACGCATGACCTCTGGCTGTCCCTCATCTATCTAGTTGTAGTACCTTCTCAAGGGGAACACAAATAAGCCCTTTAATAATTTTGTATACTTCTAACAAATCACCCGAAGTCGACAAATTTTAAAGGGAATAGACCCAGCCTTTTAAGGCAATATGAACACTAGGGATCATCCTCATGGTCCTCCTTTGAACGTTTCCCAAAGCATCTAAATCGCCCACGATGCGACCAAAACTGGGCGCGGTATTTCAAATACAGTCTAGCCAGGGTCTTGTGCAAGGACAAGTTGGTGTTTTATAATGAATAGTTCTGTTTATGGAACCTAATACCCTGCTTGTTTTGGTTATGGCTTCTCAGCATTGGTCACGAACCTATAAAGAGTTATGAACAATAATGCCAAGACCAATAATCCGGAGACGTGAGTTCAAAACCCACCGTGGCAGCTGTGGTATTTAAATTCAGTTAATTAAATAAATCTGCAATAAATAGCTAGTATCAGTAATGGTGACCATGAAACTACTGGATTGTTGTAAAAACCAATCTGGTTCACTAATGTCCTTTAGGGAAGCAAATCTGCCGTCCTTACCTGGTCTGACCTATATGTGACTCCAGACCCACAGCAACGTGGTTGACTCTTAACTGCCCGCTGAAATGGCCTAGCAAGCCACTAGTTGTAACAAACCGCTACGAGAAACAATAATAAGGATAAAATAAGCATAACCTTCACTCTACTATTGCCATCAAGCCAGGGGACCAACCCTGGTTCAATGAGGAGTACAGAAGAGCATGTCAGGAGCAGCACCAGGTGTACCTGAAAACTAGGTGCCAA
This sequence comes from Somniosus microcephalus, assembly GCF_052327205.1. Taxonomy (NCBI): domain Eukaryota; kingdom Metazoa; phylum Chordata; class Chondrichthyes; order Squaliformes; family Somniosidae; genus Somniosus; species Somniosus microcephalus. The sequence goes on from NC_140997.1 coordinate 51,114,159, forward strand.
CCTGGGGAAGCAGCAACACAGGACTACATGCATGCTAAACAGCGGAACCAGCATGCTATAGACAGGGCTAAGCGATCCCACAATCAACTGATCAGATCAAAGCTCTGCAGTCCTGCCAAATCCAAACAATTAAACTACTAACGGGAGGAGGTGAGACCATGAATATCCCCATCCTCCATGATGGTGGAGCCCAGCAGGTGAGTGCAAAAGGCAAGATTGAAGCATTTGCAGCCATCTTCAGCCAGAAGTGCTGAGTGGGTGATCCATCTCAGCTTCCTCCTGAGGTCCCCACCATCACAGAAGCCAATCTTCAGCCAATTTGATTCAATCCATGTGTTATCAAGAAACGGCTGAGTGCACTGGATACAGCAAAGGCTATGGGCCCTGACAACATTCCAGCTGTCATGCTGAAGATTTGTTCTCCAGAACTAGCCACACCTCTAGCCAAGCTGTTCCAGTACAGCTACAACACTGGCATTTATCCAACAATGTGGAAAACTGCCCAGGTATGTCTTGTCCACAAAAAGCAGGACAAATCCAATCTGACCAATTACCACCCCATCAGTCTACTCTCAATCATCAGCAAAGTAATGGAATGTGTCGTCATCAGTGCTATTAAGCGGCACTTACTCATCAATAACCTGCTCACCGATGCTCAGTTTGAGTTCTACCAGGACCACTTAGCTCCAGACCTCATTACAGCCTTGATCCAAACATGGACAAAAGAGCTGAATTCCAGAGGTGAGTTGAGAGTGACTTGCCTTGACATCAAGGCAGCATTTGACCGAGTGTGGCATGAAAAAACCCTAGTAAAACTGAAGTCAATGGGAATCGGGGGGGAAAACGCTCCACTGGCTGGAGTCATACCAAGCACAAAAGAAGATCGTTGTGGTTGTTGGAGGTCAATCATCTCAGCCCCAGGACATCGCTGCAGGAGTTCCTCAGGGCAGTGTCCTAGGCCCAACCATCTTCAGCTGCTTCATCAATGACCTTCCTGCCATCATAAGGTCAGAAATGGGGATGTTCACTAATGATTGCAGTGTTCAGTTCCATTCGCAACTCCTCGGATAATGAAGCAGTCCATGCCCGCATACAGAGAGACTTGGAAGACATTCAAGCTTGGGCTGATAAGTGGCAAGTAATATTCGCGCCACACAAGTGCCAGGCAATGACTATCTCCAACAAGCGAGAGTCTAACCACCTCCCCTTGACATTCAACAGCACTACCATCACTGAATCCCCCACCATCAACATCCTCGGGGTCACCATTGACCAGAAACTTAATTGGACCAGCCACATAAATACTGTGGCAACAAGAGCAGGTCAGAGGCTGGGTAAGCTGCAGCGAGTGTCTCACCTCCTGACTCCCCAAAGTCTTTCCACCATCTACAAGGCAGGAGTGTGATGGAATACTCTCCACTTGCCTGGATGAGTGCAGCACCAACAACACTCAAGAAGCTCAACACCATCCAGAACAATGCAGCCCACTTAATTGCCACCCAATTCACCACCTTAAACATTCACTCCCTCCACCACTGGTGTACTGTGGCTGCAGTGTGTATCATCTACAAGATGCACTGCAGCAACTCGCCAAGGCTTCTTTGGCAGCACCTCCCAAATCTGAGACCTCTACCACCTAGAAGGACAAGGGCAGCAGGTACATGGGAACACCATCACCTGCAAGTTCCCCTCCAAGGCACACACCATCCTGACTTCGAAACATATCGCCATTCCTTCATCGTCGCTGGATCAAAATCCCTATCTAGCAGCAATGTGGGAGCACCTTCACCACAAGGACTGCAACGGTTCAAGAAGGCAGCTCACCATCACCTTCTCAAGGGCAATTAGGGATGGGCAATAAATGCTGGCCTTGCTAGCAACATCCACATCCCAGGATCGAATTTAAAAAAAATCCCTCTCTCGCGACTGATTTTAATTCGGTACAATGTAGCGTGTAAGTACACTTGTCATTGAACCTGCCCAAGTGCATTACACTGCACTTATCTTAGTTAAAGGCCATCTGCTAGCGTTTGGCCCAGTCCCCCAGCACATCTAGATTCACTTGCAGAAGTTCCTTCTGCTGCGCAGGACTGACATTTGCACAAATTTCCGTGCCATCTGCGAACTTGCGAACCATTCCCCCCAACACCTACATCTAGGTCATATGTGAAAAAAAAACCAGTGACCTGCATGATACCACAAGTAACCGGCCTCCAAGCAGATCCATAGCCATTAACCACAACTTTCTGCTTATGGGAAGGTAGCCTAGTTTTTAATAAACAGCAATCATGAATTTCATTTAAGTGTGTTTTATTACCTTTGGTTTCTCATGGAAAGTTCATCTCTTCGACCTGAATAGTATACTATTCTGATTAGGGTGTGATTCTGAAAAAGACAAATCTCGTCAGGTACTGAAAAGCTGTCAGCTTACCCATTCCTTCTAATCTTTACAAAATGATAGCACTTCACTTCAGGTGTCCATTGTATCGGTGTACAGAATAAGCTGCAAAAATTAACATCATTATTTATATAATATATTATATATATAATCATGTCACCGGCATAGTATGTATCATACAGGAGACATGGCTGCTGTACCTCTAAGATGCTAGATTTAATTAAAGCCGCCTCCTCCATTTCCCACACAGATTGTCGAGCTCTCAAACATCAGCTTCTCTGCCGAGGTTGATATTTAGCATACATTTACAGGAGTTGACACTTATGCTTGCAAGCTATACAGCACTAGATGTGAGCAAATTGTTTTTAATTAACTCAATGTGTACCATAATTTGTCTGTAGATAGTTCAGAGAAAATTTTATGACAGGTTAAAAGTGTATCAGAGTCTCAAAAAGAGGTGAGTTTTTTATTTTGCAGTGATTTAATAGCACCTGATCTGAGCATTTGTAACTGTTTCACCATATTGTTTATTAATAGCACATATGGTACATAATGAAGCATTCATGACCTAGTTATATATTCAAGTTCACAGTCCTATTGAAATATTTCTAATTAAGCCTCTTGCTGATGATAAGGTTTACGATTAATGTCATTGAGTGCAATTTGTTTATATCACTGTGCCTCACCACTGACTACAGGCATCGTTTTTAGTTATCCCAGCAGTGGAAAGTGATGCTTCAGCACATCAAACATCCTCGTCATGCCTTTCTGCTGCATTTTTGTATCAGTATTGTGATTGCAGAGTTACAATACTCCATCTGGGAGTAGATGGCCTGGCGCAAATGTTACTTCCTGGGTCACATACAAAGGGGTGGGTGAAACTTTTGTTCTTAAACATAAAGGCCTGAGATTCTACAGACTAATCACGCCCATTGGATCCCTCCAGTGTTGATCCCACCAGATATTGTGGGGTCAGTGGGAGGATACCTAATTTGCACGAGGCAAGTAGGTGGCCACACCACTGCGAGTGCATCTCTGGCACGCTAATGGCCTATGCTGCCTGTAAATCCAGCCATCAGATTAGAAGGGTTGCGCAGGGCTCTCCAACCACACCCCCCACCCTCCCCTCCCAAGAGCCCAACCATGTGCATTATCTTACTTAGCACAGCAGCCTCCAATCCTACACTAGGCTCCAACTGAACTGGGGAAATGGGAACTCCCAATGTAAAGATTCCCCACCCCTGGCTCTGCCCACTGATAACACTGTTTTTTTAAAGGGCAGGCGAGGGTAGGGCAATGGTAATGACTGCCCAGCGGAGTTAGTAGAGAACTCATCCCATTCTCCAGTCACCCCCTCATTAACATGCAATAGGCAAGCTTTATTTTAAATTATTCATTCTTGGGATGTGGGCATCACTAGCAAGGCTGGCATTTATTGCCCATCCCTCGTTGCCCTTGAGAAGAAAGTGCTGGGCCTTCTTATTGAACCGCTGCAGTCTGTGTGGTGAAGGTGATCCCACAATGCTCTTAGGTAGAGTGTTCCAGGATTTTAGCCCAGCGACAGTGAAGGAATGATGACATATGTCTAAGTCAGGAGGTTATGGTGCTCACTTGCACCTGCAGCCCTTGTCCTTCTAAGTGGTGGAGATCGCGGGTTTGGGAGGTGCTGCCGAGGAAGCCTTACCCTGTAGTCATGGTACGCTGATGGTGGAGGGAGTGGATGTTTAAGCCAGTAGATGGGGTTCCAATCAAGTGGGCTGCTTCGTCCTGGATAGTGTTGAGCTGCTTGAGTGTTGGTGCAGCTGCACCCATCCAGGCAATTGGACAGTATTCCACCACATTCCTGACTTGTGCCTTGTAGATGGCAGAGATGCTTTGGTAAGTCAGAAGGTGAGCCACTTAACACAGAATACTTAACCTCTGACCTGCTCTAGTAGCTGCAGCATTTATGTGGCTGGTCCCCTCCAGTTTATGATCAATGGTGACGTCCATGACATTGATGGCGAGGGACTTGGCGATGGTAATATCATTGAATGTCAAGAGGAGGTGGTTATGCTCTCTCTTGTTGGAGATGGTCATTCCCTGGCACTTGTGTGGTGCAAATGTTGCTTGCCCTTTATCAGCCCAAGCCTGGATGTTGCCCAGGTCTTGCTGCATACAGGCATGGACTATTTCATTATCTGAGGAATTGTGAAAGGAGCTGCCAATATAAAACATGCTTCCCATACGCAGCTTGCTGATTAGGAGGCAGGAAATCCAGCGTTGCTGCAGACTCTTAAGGGCATGTAGCAGCTTAAAGGGGACGTGAACTTTTGTTGTGGTCAAACGGGAAAATACATATTGTGGAGCTGCAGGAAGATGGCTGGGGAACAAGCAGAGTTGTAGCAGGGCCCTGAGATGTTTAGTATCAACCATGGAGATGCTGATAGAACAAGTTTGTGAGAGTAAGAGGTCTTCTTCCCCCTCAGATGGTCAGTGGAGGCCAAGATAAATTGGTAAATGTGTATGGCAAGAGAAGGCGTGTTATGTGAATGCAAGTAGCATTTACACCAAAATCTGGTTGCAGTGCAGAAAGAAATTTAATGATCTTACCAGAAGGGCAAGACTCTCCTTCATATCTTTTTGCACAGCCCAGCAGGACCCTACCTCCACCTTTGCATAATCAATCATTTCCTTCTCTACTTCCTACAAGTTAACAGAGAAGATCACTCCATCCACTCTGTTCCTAGACCTCCAAGGAAAGTGGTGTGACTTGCAAAAGGTAAGAGTTCCATGGTGCATGATGACTAGAGGCGAAATGTAGTTCAGTTACATTGTATCCAAAGTCAGAAGGAAGTGTTCAAAGCCTAAAATATAAAAGTTCAGTAAACTGACATTTATCCCAGTTCAACAAAATAAAAGTAGAAAGTTGACTGTGTCTGTGCAATAAACTTACTCCATATGATGATTGAGATTGACATGGGGAATTCAGTCAGTGAGGTAACCTCATGGGCACAAGTTTCATTTTGGTGTACCTCATGATAAGTGCCCATGTTTCAGCAGAGTCTGCAACTCTCTCATTCTTGGTGCTGATAACAGCTCAATGAGAGGATGATTGACACCCAAGCAAAATTCTCAGATGACACTCTACTGCATAATCAAACTGTAGTGTAATTAAGCAGCAGAGAGCTATTTTGAGACTGAACTCTGGCACAAATCATCCTTCTATCATATCTTCACAAGAAAATACTCCATGGGTACAATCCTAGAAAATTTGCAAGCTACATAGTCGAAGCAATGTTAAAAAGATTTAGAACCAAAGGCATTCTTCACAATCTGTCTGAACAGACAAGGGCTCAGACGGTTCATTGTACCATTTTACCGACATGTGCTGACGTTCATGAAAACATTCTGGTTGATAGTAACAATTGATTAATGACTCCAAAGGCTGAGGATAGTTCAAAGCTTCAGCAGTTTGACAATGTCAACCAATGCAGTTCTGTTGGACTTTATTCAATCTTTGCTACAACAAACTTGTGCACAAAATGGTATCCAGAGATACTGCCTGGAAACCACACTCCAGCTTCATGACTGTTTCTTCAGCACAATCAGACAGATCTCCTGTGGAACCCTTCCTGTGGTCCTAAGTATATCTTGCAGGGTCTCTCCTCAGCTATTCACGGGGGATATACTCAGTCATGCCCACTTGTGCACATATATTCTTTCACACATATTGGGCTGTACTCCCTTCTTCAGGGTGAGGTTCTGGCAAGGTGGGACTTCTGCACACTCCTCCAACTCTGCCCCAACCCCAACTCATTTCCCTGGGTTGTGGTCATGATAAATGTCAGTTTACTGAACTTTTATATTTTAGGCTTTGAACACATGCACAGTGGAGTCATTACGAGATTGCCACTGCCAAGATGGAGCCCTCCTGTGCCTGGCTGCAAACTCCCAGCAATGAAGAGGCCATCGGGCATTTAAAAAGGGAGAGTAGAGCCCCAAAGATTGGAGAATCGGTATCACCAAGACTTACACCAGAAAGTAAGTGAGGGCCAGACTGGAGGGAGAAGAGTCATTACAAGGCCCTCTCCCTCTGTTGGGCACCTCAGGTCATTACTGTCACTCCTTCCTACATGGAGGTCACAGGAGGCAGCAGCAACTGTGGCAGACAGCAGGAAAATCCTCTGGGGACCTGGAGCCCCATGTCCCACCACTATTTGCAGGCAAAGTGTCCCAGTGGGGAAGGGGTAGGCAAATCCAGGTCCAGGTGAGGCTGCAGTAGAACTCAATGCCAGATTTCAGTTCACTCTCCGCCACTCTTCCATCCCATTTCGGGTGGGATAGCAGAGGAGAATCTAGCCCATACTGTCTCAAACATCCTTCCTCTCTTCACATAGACCCTCATACAACACATTCCCTCAAACACTTACACAAGTGAATTATCCCAAGGCTTCAATAATTTTATCTGTGTCAGCATATAAATACAGCTGCTGTTGTATCTGCCACACTACATCCCGATTTCAATTCAATAACAACACTTACAACAAGGACAAACTCAGTAACACAAATCATACCCAGCAGGGGGTTTACTTCCTACAGAATTCACAAGAAGTGGTTAATTATCCTAATGATGTAACAACCGCTTTATTAAACCCATGTTAATTATTTATAAAAGGATGGTGTTAATATTATTAAACAACTATTAATTTTTCGCAGTTGGGATATTACATTTTTGTTTAACATTATGTTATACTGTAGTAGGAATTAGAATGAAACATTACCAGAAATTCTGATGCTGCATCACAGGGAAGATAATTATATTATCCATTAGTTTTTCAAGATAATACATAGATACATAGAGATAGGAACAGGAGTAGGCCATTCGGCCCTTCGAGCCTGCTCCGCCATTCAATGAGATCATGGCTGATCTTCGTCTGAGATCATAGCTGATCTTACCAGTTCAGTACCCCGTCCCCGCCTTTTCTCCGTAACCCTTAATCCCCTTAGCCTTCAGAAATATATCCAATTCTCTCTTGAAAATATTTATTGAATTAGCCTTCACAGCCCTCTGTGGCAGGGAATTCCACAGGCTCACCACTCTTTGAGTGAAGAAATTCTTCCTCATCTCTGTTTTAAATGATTTGCCCGCTATTTTTAGACTGTGGCCCCTGGTTCTGTGCTCCCCGGCCATTGGAAACATTCTCTCTGAATTCAGCCTGTCCAGGCCTGCCATAATTTTATATGTTTCGATGAGATCCCCTCTCAATCTTCTAAACTCCAATGAGTACAAGCCCAAACTATTTAATCTCTCTTCGTAGGTCATTCCCGCCATTCCAGGTATCAGCCTGGTGAATCGCCGTTGCACTCTTTCCATGGCAAGAACATCCTTCCGCAGATGGGGCGACCAAAACTGTACACAATACTCCAGATGCGGTCTCACCAGCACCTTGTACAGCTGTAGTAAGGTATCCCTATTCCTATACTCGAACCCCCTTGATATGAAGGCCAACATACCATTTGCCTTCTTAATCGCCTGTTGCACCTGCATGCTCTCCTTCAGTGACTGGTGCACAAGAACACCCAGGTCCCTCTGCACTTCCCCATCTCCCAATCTATTGCCATTTAGATAATAATCTACCCTCCTGTTTTTACCCCCAAAGTGGATAACCTCTCATTTATCCACATTATAGTGCATCTGCCACGTATCCGCCCATTCCCCCAACCTGTCCAAATCGCACTGTAGCCTCCTGACATCCTCATCAGAGCCCACCCCTCCTCCTAGTTTAGTGTCGTCAGCGAATTTGGAAATATTGCATCCAATTGGAAATATCTCTCAGTTAATCAGTGTTGTAAAAAAACAGATCAAAATAGTATTTTATTGTAATTTTTTTCTCCAAATTTTAAGTATCCAACCAATTAAAAATAATGGCCCGGAATTTGCGCTCAGCGGCAAAGAAAAGGCGTTCTCTGCTGGCCCCGAAGAAAGCTGCCCACAAAGATCTTGCGATCTCTGTGGCGAAAAGTTTGCCTTTTTCGGCATGCAAGTGATTTCAGCGCTCTATAGTGGGAATTCCCTAGTGTGATCTGCTGGGATGTCAACAAGCCGGCTAAGCAGCCAATCATGTTGTAGAATTCTCATAGACAGGAAACCACAAAATGAGAACCTGCTTTTATCCTGACTTTTTTTAAATGTTATAGAGAGCAAAACAAAGATTGGGGCTCTCGCATGAGGATAAGGTAGAACCTGAAATACCATGGACAAACATTTAATTGAAACATTTTTTTTTAAGTTTCTCAAAAATTATAATTTTTTATCGGAATGGAGAAATGTGATACTCCACAAAATTAAAATTAGTTTTTTAGGGCCATAACATTTGTTTACCAGTCAATACACAGTTAAAACCCCTGTTACACCTAATACAACAAGGTTTAACATTTAATGGGGTATTTAACAGCGATATTACCACAGAAAAGCCCAAATTTTCATCAGTTTCACTGATTTCACTGATTACAGGCAATGTAGGGGGTGGGGGGCACAGCGCAGCCAGTGTCGGAGCAGTGAATGACTGACTGCAACTTTCAGATTTCCACGTTTAGATGTACATGCGCTACATCCTGAGGTTGCGGTCAGTTTTAAAGGGTTAATAACAGCGAAGGCTGTTAGTTCGCTGTTATTACCCACCGCAAATTCCAGTTCAATACGACATCAGGAAAAACTTTTTTACGCAACGAGTGGTTAGGATTTGGAATACACTGCCTGATAGGGTGGATACAGAGTCAATAGTAGCCTTCAAAAGGGAATTGGATAAATAGTTGAAGGAGAAAAAAATTGCTGGGGTATGGGGAAAGAGCGGGGGAGTGGGACTAACTGGACTGCTCTTTGAAAGAGCCGGCACAGACTCGATGGGCCGAAAGGCCTCCTTCTGTACTATTCTATGATTCATTTGATTACATAATGTCTTTTCCAAGTTGTCATTCTTGTTTGGCACAGCCTGCTGGAAGACTTGCATAAACTATGTCAAGGTTGATATCATCCGTGTGGGGAGGGTTTGACTTGATTAATGAAAAATCTTTAGATCTCATTAATGTAAAATTCACCTGCATCAAAACTGAAACATTGCAAGGAATGTAGGGAAAAGTTGGGAATTAGGCAACGGGAAACAGAGATGTTCTCTCACAGACTCCCTGGTGGAAAAATAATTGTAACAGAAAGTGTGTTTCTATATAAATGTTCATATTCATTATTAATTCATTCATAGACTCTTCAAGAATGGACTGCAATGGAGAGGAATAGGATATAATAGAAAGGTAATTTTTATTTTACCTTAGTGGATTGCATTGGATTGTGTGGAATGGTGATATATGAATTAGGAATGGGATCAAATAGGAAAGATAAAAATTTTCCAAACTCTATTGTTGATCCCTCCCGCCGATCAGCATTTTAGCCCTGACTTCACCAGATTCCTCCTCCATCGTCAAAGAGAAGCATTATTGCCCACACATCAGATTTATGCCCCCGCCCCACTGAATAATATTTGTGGCCCCTGGGGCCCCCCTACTGAGTGGTGAATTGTTCCCAAACCCCCTCCCCCCACTTAGCAGGGAAGTCTTCCTTTACCCCACTGTCCCCTCCAAACAGCATCAAAATGAGCCCTGTGGAACTGTTCCCCTCCCCACCCCCACCACCACCACTAATCAACCAAACGTCATCCATACAGCCTCCTCTTCCTGCCATCCACATTAGTCCTGCTCGACCAGAATGGTGCACTTGGTCTTGACTCACCAGGAAAGAAATTAGTCTTGGAGCAGTAATGCAAAGCAGGGGATACTGCATCGTCGCCTGTTACACGCCCCGCCCAATCAATATTAAGGCCCATTGAAGTCAATGGACCTGAATATCAGGTGGGGCATATGATGGGTGGCAGATGAGATACTGCCCGCTATGCCTACTATCGCCCAAGATCAGTATCAACTTCCCTGGCACATGTGTAACATCACAGGAATTCGACTAGCACTAATAATAACAGCCACCAATTTACAAGTCTTCATAGAAAAATGGACAGAATTATGGAATTCAATCCTAGAAATACTGGTGAAGTTCCCAGAACACTAATAAAAATTCAATTTGACTTATTCAGTGGGCCTGATACTACATTGTGTATACATGCCATAACAACCTATTGAAAGGAAACAGCACATTATCTGATTCACTATGACCAACACGACAAGAGATTTGTTACTGGTATGATAACGGTACATTTAGCAGCAATTTTTCTTGCTCACACTTCAAATATCTTATCACTCTCAAAAAAAAGTATTAAGCTGTAGGAACGGAGGTTCCTATCAAAAAGACTGAGTTCGACTCAGGTAATTAAATTAATGAACTTTAATGAAAACAAACGAGTTTAAACTGGAAACTGCTAGGACACATCAATAACAGGTCTATTCTCCTTAAGGGCTCTACGAGGACTGATCCCCTGATCAGGAGAGTGACGTCATGACGTCATGACGTTCTTCCCGCCATTGGGGCATCACATGACTAACGGCATGACGTCATCATGTGCTGTAAAGGCAACTGGCATTGTACAGTCAAACAGTGTAATTAAAGGTACAGGCACAGACAGTAACTACGTTGCTGTTAAAGGAATTATGTACAACCGCTCTGAGTCCTTTGGTGGCTCCGCCACATGCGCCCCCACAGAATTGTCTTTAACAGAAAAGGTGAGGTGAGGAGGAGGCCTGATGAGCCTGTCCGATCAACTTCGATACCCTGGTAGAGGAAGTTGACGACCGGTGGACGTGTTGGCAGTCGGTGGCAAGTAACATTCGCACCACACAAGTGCCAGGCAATGACCATCGCCAACAAGTGAGACTCTAACCATCTCCCCTTGACATTCAATGGCATTACCATCGCTGAATCCCCCACTATCAACATCCTGGGGGTTACCATTGATCAGAAACTGAACTGGACCAGACATATAAATACTGTGGCTACAAGAACAGGCCAGAGGCTGGGAATTCTGTGGCGAGTGTCTCACCTCCTGACTCCCCAAAGCCTTTCCACCATCTACAAGGCACAAGTCAGGAGTGTGATGGAATACTCTCCACTTGCTTGGATGAGTGCAGCTCCAACAACACTCAAGAAGCTCGACACCATTCAGGATAAAGCAGCCCGCTTGATTGGCACTCCCTCCACCACCAGCGCACTGTGGCTGCAGTGTGTGCCATCTACAAGATGCACTGTAGCAACTCGCCAAAGCTCCTTCAACAGCACCTTCCAAACCCGCGACCTCTGCCACTTAGAAGGACAAGGGCAGCAGACACATGGGAACATCACCACCTACAAGTTCCTCTCCAAGCCACACACCATCCTGACTTGGACCTGTATCGCCGTTCCTTCACTGTCGCTGGGCCAAAATCCTGGAACTCCCTTCCTAACAGCATTGTGGGTGTACCTACACCATATGGACTGCAGCGGTTCAAGAAGGCGGCTCACCACCATCTTCTCAAGGGCAATTAGGGATGGGCACTAAATGCAGGCCTAGCCAGCGACGCCCACATCCCATCAATGAATTAAAAAAAAGAAAGACGGGTTGTCAGGCGGCTTTGGTTGAGCAGGTGCGGCGGCAACGGGCGGTCGGCCATGTTTGGGTGGTTGAGCGACTACGACAGGGTGGTCCAGGTCCAGGTGAGCCGGCTTCAAGCGGTCCACCGAGATGTGATCCGGTTTCCCTCCGACGTCGACCAAAAAGGATTTGTCACCCGGTTCGATGACGCAGAAAGGACCAGTGTAAGGAGGCTTGAGCGGATCTCGGTGAGCATCGTGTCAGATGAAGACATACTCCGCAGTCTTTAGTCCCGGTGGCACGTAGGAGGTCTGCAAACAGTGATTGGACGTAGGTATCGGGGCAAAACATCTGGCCGCTTCTTGGTGGCGAACGAGTTGCTGGGAGGCGGACCATGGCTCTGTGGGAGAAGGGAGGAAATCTCCTGGTACACGGAGCAGCTGGCCATAGACGAGTTCAGCTGAAGATGATTGCAGATCATCTTTGGGCGCCGTACGGAGACCCAACAGGACCCATGGGAGTCTGTCCACCCATCCTGCGCCTTGAAGACTGGCCCGAAGAGAGGCTTTAAGCGACCTGTGGAATCGCTCGCAAAGGCCGTTTGCCTGCGGATGATAGGCGGTGGTGCGATGAAGTTTGGTACCGAGCCCCTGAGCCACAGCATTCCAAAGATCCGAGGAAAATTGTGGCCCGCGGTCAGAGGAGATGTCCACCGGTACTCCGAAACGGGCGACCCAACAGGAGATGAAAGCTCTAGCGACGTCTGCCGACATGGTGGAAACCAAAGGGATTGCCTCTGGCCACCTAGTGGTGCGGTCCACTATGGTAAGGAGATGAGTATAACCCTGAGAAGGCGGAAGCGGCCCCATGAGGTCCACATGCACGTGGTCGAAACGACGCTCTGGAACAGTAAACGCAGCCACTGGAGCCTTGACATGATGCTGGACTTTGGCCTTCTGACAAATGACGCAGGTATTAGCCCAGTCACGGACATCGATGTGCATACCTTTCCAGACGAACTTGGCTGACATAAGCCGTTGCGAAGCCTTCATCCCTGGGTGCAACAACCCGTGTATGGCATCAAAAACCCTCCGGCGCCATGCGACTGGCACTATGGGACGAGGAACTCCCATGGAAACGTCGCAAAGGAGCATGGCACCTGCGTCCTGGAAGACGACGTCGGTCGCTTGGAAGCTGGAGGGAACGGTCAATAGGATTGGACCTCCGAATCTGAAACCTGATCTGCCGCCATGAGGGCGTAGTTGATCCCCAGGTGCACCGCGTGGACCGTCGCACGGGAGAGGCAATCTGTCACCAGGTTGTCCTTACCAGACACATGTTGAATGTTCGTAGTAAATTCAGAAATGAACGTCAAGTGATATTGTTGACGAGCGGATCACGGTTCAGTGGTCTTGGCCATGGCGAACGTAAGGGGTTTGTGGTTGACAAAAGCCGTGAAGGGGCGCCCCTCCAATAAAAACCAGAAATGGTGAATGGCGAGGAAAAGGGCCAGTAGTTCCCTATCGAAGGTGCTGTACTTTTTTTCATTTGTTCGCAATTGACGGCTGAAAAACGCCAGTGGTTGCCACGTGCCGTTGACACATTATTCCTGCACCGCACCAATGGCGTAGTCTGACGCGTCGGTGGTAAGGGTGATAGTAGCACCTGGAAGTGGGTGCGCCAGCATGGTTGCGTTGGCCAAAGCGTTCTTGGTGTCGCCGAATGCCTGGATCATCTCAGCTGTCCAGCTGATTGGGTCTTTACCGGACTTGCCCTTGAGGGCCCCGAACAAGGGTTGCATGAGTTGAGCCGCCTTGGGGACGAAACGGTGGTAGAAGTTGGCCATCCCCAGGAACTCCTGCAAGGCCGTGACTGTCGACGGCTGCGGGAAAGAAGTAACCGCCTCAACCTTCGTCGCCTAAGGGACGGCGCCGTCCGATGTTATGCGGTGTCCCAGGAAGTCGATTTGTTGCAGGCCGAACTGGCACTTGGCCGGGTTGATGATTAAACTGTGTTGGCTGAGGCGCGTAAAGAGGGAACGCAAATGGGAGATGTGCTCCTCCTTGCTGGCACTGGCGATGAGTATGTCGTCAAGGTAGATGAAAAGGAAATGCAGGTCCTGAAGAACGGAGTCCATTAAACACTGGAACGCCTGTGCTGCGATCTTTAAGCCAAACGGCATCCGCAGGAACTCAAAGAGGCCAAAAAGGGGTGATGACAGCGGTTTTCGGGACGTCTTGCGGGTGCACTGGAACCTGGTGATATCCATGGATGAGGTCGACTTTAGAGAAGATAGTATTTCCCACCAAGTGGGCCGAGAAGTCCTGGATATGCGGGATCGGGTACCGATCGGGAGTGGTGGCGTCGTTGAGGCGTCGGTAGTCACCGCATGCCGCCAGCCGCCGCCTGGTTTTGGCACAATGTGGAGAGGCGAAGACCAGGGACTGTTCGATCGCCTAATGATGCCGAGCCGCTCCATTGTGGCGAACTCTGCCTTCCCAGCTGCAAGCTTGCCGGGTTCGAGCCTTCTAGCCCGCGCATAAACCGGGGAGCCAGTAGTGGTGATGTGATGCTCAACACCATGTTTCGTCGTTGAAGAGGAGAAGGTGGGCCTTGTCAGCTCCGGAAACTCCCCGAGGAGCCGCGTGAAGTCATCTGGAGGAGGAAAAGCACAGGTAATGGAACGCGCCACGGAGGTACCGTGGAAGCCGCGTTGATCAGCCAGCGGTGTCGGACATCAACTAGCAGGCTGTTGGCTCACAGAAAATCTGCCCCTAGGATAGGCTGTGAGACTGTAGCCGTGACGAAATCCCAAAAGAAGCGCTGACCGCCGAAACAGACTTCGACCCGCCGCTTTCCGGAATGTTCGAATAGCTGCGCCATTAGCCGCTATGAGGGAAAAACCGAGGTTCCCAGTCTGCGTGTCGAGCTTCGACGCAGGTAGAATGCTACACTGTGCCCCGGTGTCACGAAGGAAACGGCGGCCCAAGAGGGAATCGGTGATATAGAGGAGTTTCCCCGTAGAACCGACGGCCATCGCCACCATGGAACGCCCGTTAGATTTGGTCATCCGTCGCCAGGGACGCCGCCTGCGCGTTCTTGTTTTTTTTTTGGCGAAAAACTGCAGGGGGAACGGCAGCATCATGCTTTCGCGCCAAAACGGGTGTGGTAGGAGCACCAGCCCGCTGTAGGAGAAACCGGGACCGCGTCTGTGGGGGGTGGGCGCCTCGTGGCCGCGCAGCACTGCTGGGTAACCGTGAAAATCTTATCAGCTTCAGCCGCAAGCTTGGCGCAGTCAGTAATGTCGGAGCTGGCCAGGGCAGCCTAAACCTGTTCAGGCAGTTGATAGAGGAAAAGCTCCCGGAAGATGAAACATTCCGGTTCAGCACCCAAGAGCGTGAGCATTTGACTCATGAGCTCAGACGGTTTGGAGTCCCCGAGGCCGGGCAGCGTGATGAGCCGGCGAGCACGCTCCGACTTTGATAGCCCGAAAACCTGAAGCAACCGCGCCTTAATTGCATCATACTTGCTGTCAGTAGGAGGACTACCATTGAGGCTGATGATCCGGGATGCAGTTGCGCTGTCGAGGGCGGAGACCACATAATAATAACGGGTCTGATCCGCGTTGATGTTCCGAATGGCGAACTGGGCTTCAGCCTGGATAAACCAGGCGTCTGGTTGTTGCTCCCAGAACTGTGGCAGTTTCAGCGTGACGGCGTTCGTGTCCATGTCGAATCTTCCACGAAAATCGTTCGTAGAAGTCGGGGTCACCAACGTAGGAACGGAGGTTCCTATCAAAAAGACTGAGTTCGACTCAGGTAATTAAATTAATGAACTTTAATGAAAACAAACGAGTTTAAACTGGAAACTGCTAGGACACATCAATAACAGGTCTATTCTCCTTGAGGGCTCCACGAGGACTGATCCCCTGATCAGGAGAGTGATGTCATGACGTTCTTCCCGCCATTGGGGCACCACGTGACTAACGGCATGACGTCATCACGTGCTGTAAAGGTAACTGGCATTGTACAGTCAAACAGTGTAATTAAAGGTACAGGCACAGACAGTAACTACATTGCTGTTAAAGGAATTATGTACAACGGCTCTGAGTCCTTTGGTGGCTCCGCCACAAAGCAGCAACAAAAACTCTGCAGGAATACAAAATACTGAAGCCAGAGGCTTCAATTTTTATGGGGGATGGGGGGGAGGGAAGAGTGGGAAGGATGCGGGGGAACCAAGTAGTGGGGAATGTACCTAGCCAGGTCTGGGACTTAGAGGCCGTACCAATCTTAACAGCAGGGCCTCATTTAAATAATACTTCCAAGACTCCAGCTCGACAGCCGACCAGATTTACTACCTGGCTGGCGGGCAGGTGCAGTAATTTGGCCGCAGGAAGCTGCAGATGAGGACCTGGGGGATCAGTCCCCGCCAGTCAATGGGTTGGACATTCCCTTGGCATTGACCGAAGAATCGGGAGGCCTGGGGATTTCTTCTTCACGATCACATCAGAGGTCGGCAAGGGCTGGGGATTCCTTATTCGCAATGTACTATCGGGGGAATGCCGGGACTGAGGATTCCCCGAAGATCGGTCGGGATGCCGGGGCTGGGAAAGCCCAAGGATTCCTTGTGAGGCCTGGGATGGGGGGAGCATTCCTGCTTCTCCTGGCTCACTAGGCATTCAAAGAGAGGGAAAGTTTTGGGACTTACCTGGGCCTTTTCGGGCCAGTCGGCTCCTCCCACCGTGCCTCTAATATGGTGGTCAGGAAGCACACACTCATTACGAGTTGGAATTGCACCGCCCGCCAAATTGGTGCTGGCAAAATAAAGGCGTCTAGGTCCCACACCTGAAACAAGCATTAGGCCATTTGTATATTCAAATAAGGGGCCTAATGTCTGTTTGAGGCCCTCTTGTAATATTGTGTTGCCCTGTACACAGGTTGCATTCAGGAAAACCAGATCTACAGTTGATCTAACAGGCGGTCCTTAAAGGGACCGCTGCAGACCACAACCAGCGAGGTGTTTAAAATATACTTCCCTGAATGTGGAGCCGGGAGGAGCAGGCCACTGCTGGCCACCGCTCCCCCGCTCTCCGATCACAGCCATCAACCCTCCTTGATTGCCGCCACTACCCTCCCTGATCCTGGCCTCTACCCTCCTCAATCCCAGCCTCTACCCTCCCGATTGCCGCTGACTGCTACCCATCTTTCAAGTCACTGCAACTATCCCTCCCAATTTCCCCCCTTCCCGGTCATCCCCCCTTTCCAGTCTGGGGGGGTTCTGCTAGCATCGAAACAGCCCAATCATCGAGCCTCTTCTCCTTTCAGCTTCCTGGGGACGCCCATTAGGTGTCCACAACTAGCCAGCTTGATATTACGAACACTTTGGGCTTATCCACTCAGGGATTGATCCCTGTGCGCCTATTTTTACGTGTGCTTTAATTTCTAGGTCAGGATGTAAGCTTATGTTTTTGGTTTCCCAATTATGTATGCTTTTGCTTTTTTACATTCTCTTATCCTTTTATTCCTCTTTTACCTTCCTACTTTACTGCTCTTTTATTTTTCATGTCTCCGATTGGGTCCAATTCTTATTTCCTTCAATCTTTTTGTTCTTGTTACTTTAAGTTTTTTTTTTAAATAGCAAATCTCCTGTAGCATTACTCGTGGAAGTCTAGGTAGATGTTTAGCTATTAACCTAGCCTATCCTTTAAGGCAACTGCTCAAGTACTTCCTGTGGGAATTCAGGTTATTGTAATTGGGATGGGATGGCAGGAATGACGTATGAGGAGAGATTGGGTCGATTGGGCTTATATTCGCTGGAGTTTAGAAGAATGAGAGGGGATCTCATTGAAACTTATAAAATTCTAACAGGACTAGACAGACTAGATGTAGGAAGGATTT
Organism: Somniosus microcephalus; assembly: GCF_052327205.1. Classification (NCBI taxonomy): domain Eukaryota; kingdom Metazoa; phylum Chordata; class Chondrichthyes; order Squaliformes; family Somniosidae; genus Somniosus; species Somniosus microcephalus. Next base: position 51,132,002 of record NC_140997.1, read on the forward strand.
CCTGATGGCGGGGGAGTGCAGAACCAAGGGTCACAGTCTAAGGATAAGGGGTAAGCCATTTAGGACAGAGATGAGGAGGAATTTCTTCACCCAGAGAGTGGTGAACCTGTGGAATTCTCTACCACAAAAGGCAGTTGAGGCCAATTCATTAAATATATTCAAGAAGGAGTTAGATATATTTCTTAAGGCTAAAGGGAGCAAGGGATATGGGGAGAAAGCAGGGACAGGGTACTGAAATTGTAGAGGATAAAGAGGTCCAAAAATGATAAAAGTACAGATACTTAGAAGCGCATAGCATTGAAGGGTATCACACACCTCGAATGGCTTTTCCACCAGCTATCCATTACTTAGAGTTGAGATAATGTTGCTGTTATGATTTATTAATATCTTTTCAACTCAGATATATTGGTGCACACCCTACTGTTTGTAGTCTTTATAATAGAAGTATAGTGTTTTTTTTTTACCTTTTTAATATTGTATGCATGTATACTGGCAAGGAGTGGTAAAATTATTTACTGGGTGCACAAAGGGAATATTAGAGCTCCGATTCATTATATGGGGGATGATTTAATGCTAATGTGATAATAAATTTCTCCAAAACTGAGGCTGACCACATGACTAGCAAAATTAGACATCTGGAAGCAACAGGATAGAACTCTGGGGTTCGCAAAGATTGCCCCTAGTCCAGGCTTCATTAACTGTACCCACATTTATTTTTTATTCATTTATGGGTTGTGGGCGTTACTGGCAAGGCCAGCATTTATTGCCCATCCCCAGTTGCCCTTGAGAAGGTGGTGGTGAGCCACCTTCTTGAACAGCTGCAGTCCGTGTGGTGAAGGTACTCCCACAGTGCTGTTAGGGAGGGAGTTCCAGGATTTTGACCCAGCGACGATGAAGGATCGGTGATATACTTCCAAGTCAGGATGGTGTGTGACTTGGAGGGGAACTTGGAGGTGGTAGTGTTCCCATGCGCCTGCTGCCCTTGTCCTTCTAGGTGGTAGAGGTCATGGATTTGGGAGGTGCTGCCAAAGGAGCCTTGGCGAGTTGCTGCAGTGCACATTGCAGCCACGGTGCGCAGGTGGTGGAGGGAGTAAATGTTTAAGGTGGTCGATGGGGTACCAATCAAGCTGGCTGCTTTGTCCTGGATTGCGCTGCTGGCTCCTTCAGATGATCCCATTGCCTTCATACATCACAAGGACTTCCACTCCATTAATATGCAACTGGTGTGTGATCACCAGTAGCACATCATACAGGCCTGTTTGCTTTCCTGGCAGCTGCCATAATGCTTTCATGTTGCACCAGTCCTCAAACATCCACTCCCACCACTGTGGCTGCAGTGTGTACTACCTTTAGCAACTTGGCAAAGCTTCTTCAACAGCACCTCCCAAACCCGCAACCTCCACCACCTAGAAGGACAAAAGCAGCAGGTGCATAGGAACACCATCACCTTCAGGTTCCCCTCCAAGTCACACACCATCCAGACTCGGATATATAGGGCTCAATTTTAACTCAGCCGTCAGGCGGGCTTTGAGGCGTGTGGGTGGTTAAAATCGCAAAACCTGGGGTTCGGGACCCCCCCCCACCACGCCTGGTTCCCGACACCTAGCCATTTTAACCCAGGCATGTCTGATGGTCCCAAATCAGTCCCGCCTGCAACAGACGCAGATGGGATTGGTCTTTAGGGCCCTTAAACAGCACTAATTGGCCTTTATAATCCCATTTTAACAGGCCCTTGCCTGTTTAACCCTTTTCCCACATAAAACATGCCTGGTGGGGATCACGCCTGTGAAACCTGGCGTGAGCAATATTAGCTTGCTGACTATCAGCTGCAGGTCAACCATTAAAGAGGAGAGTTGATCAGTCATCATTTGCAGGTGGCAGGACTTTGTTGTCTCAGGCCTGGGGCAACTTTTCCATGGCTTAACCACACCTGTGGAAGGTTGGAGCCTCACACACTTCTCCAGTGTGATCTCCTGCGAAACCCCTCTCGCCACCCTCACTCAGCGCTTCCTCAACTGAGGCATCCACCAGAAGCATGGGAGGCCTTTTTTTCCTTTCCTTTTTGGCATTAGAGGACCTCCAGCACCAGGCGCGGCAGCAGCAGAACCAGGAACAACAGCAGCACCAGCAACAGCAGCAGCAGCAGCAAGAGCAGGAGCGACAGGCTGCTGCTCACCCACCTGAGGCAGCACAGGCCAGAAGGGGCCAGCGCATGGAAGTCTGTCGGTGCAGGAGATACCCCCAAACAGGGTCTACAGACACAGGGTCAGCTACCTCAACATGACTGGGCAGCAGTGTCAAAGGCAGCTCTGACTTTCGCGACAGGTAGTGACTGACATCTGTGCAATGATACAGCAAGACCTGCTGCCCAGAGGACCAGGTGGACACTCCTTACCAATGGCCATCAAACTCACCACCGCACTCAACTTTTTTGCCTCAGGCTCATTCCAGGGATCATCAGCAGACATCAGCGGCATCTCCCAGTTGGCCGCACACACTTGCATCACGCAGGTAACCGATGCCCTCTTTGCCCTCGCGCACAATCACATCCATTTCACCAGGGATCGTGCAAATGTGACGGCGCGAGTGGTTGCATTAGCTCATCTGGCTGATTTTCCAAGGGTGTAGGATGTCATTGACTGCACACATGTGGCCCTTAGGGCACCCCATCGCAATCCAGGTATTTTTGTCAACCGCAAGGGCTTCCACTCCCTTAACGTTCAGCTGGTGTGTGACCACAAGGAGATTTTGCATGTTTGTGCCAAGTACCCTGGCAGTTGCCATGGCTCCTTCATACTGCGCCAGTCTAGTGTGCCTCCGCTATTCCGTCCGCCAGACCAACTTCACGGATGGCTGCTTGGAGACAAGCGCTATCCCCTGAGGTCTTGGCTAATGACGCCATTGAGGAAGCCAGCCAACGAAGCTGAGGAGCGCTACAACTCCAGCCACATTTCCACTAGATCCATAATCGAGCAAACCATCAGCTTGCTGAAGATGCGCTTCAGATGCCTGGATAGATCAGGTGGAGCCCTACAGTACTCAGCAGCCAGGGTCTCCAGAATCGTTGTGGTTTGCTGTGCACTCCACAACATGGCACGGTGTCGTGGCTTGCAGATTCCTGAGGACCAAGTAGCTCCTCACATATCATCATCATCATCATCATCATCTGAGGAGGGTGAGGAGGAGGAGGAGGAGGGCGAGAACGAGCATCCTGCAGAGGCCCATCAACCAGCGGCAGCATTACGCGAGAACATTGCTGCCTGGGATGCAAGGAACGCACTCATCCTGGCCGGATTTGCTTAGCCTAGTAAATCAAACTCTTTTGCCTCACAGCTTCTTACCTGAGCATCGACAATGGTCAAACCCTGCGGATTCCGAGCTATTTGACCAGCATCCTGACAACTGCAAGTAATCCTAAGCCCTCAATGTGAAAGCCCCATTCGCAAAATGACACACGCCAGAACTGCAGCAGTTGCCATCAGAATTTTTATGCAAAACAAACAGCTGATGGCATTTTTACAAAATACACATTTCACCCAAGTGACTACCTGTGGTAAACCACTAATCTGCCTGTACAGAACATGTCTGGGCATGCCTCAGCTGGCTCCGCCCCTGGCTCCACCCCTAAGCCCAGGTATAAAGGTGATTGACCTCCAGTCCCCCTGGCTTTAAGGATCGGTCTACCAGCAGAGGCATGCTCGTATTCTTTTGTTAATAAAAGCCTACTTGTTATAAGTTTAACTCTTAGTCTTCTGGAGTTATAGATGGCGCATCGCTACCCTTGTGACTATTTGTGCTTTATTTTCCTCTTACGCGTGCTCCTATGTAGTGGTTCCCCTGTGGCTTCAGCAGATGTGGAGGCCCCTTGCTCACTTTCCTGCTGCTCCTGTCTCGACACCTTTGGTGGGCATCCTCTGGGGTGGCAAGCCTGTGAGGGCTCGTCAGCAGTCTGCTGCTCCTACGGCTGTGCAGGAGTTGAGACGTCTATCTCAGTTGGGTGTGGACACCGGCGGGGCTCTGACCGAGGGCTCTGCAGTGGCATGGAAGTGTGAGCGCTTGGAGAGGAGGCCCACTACCGTGAGGTCTGCCACCAACCTCCCTCTCATGGGTCAGGTCCCCCTCAGTGCCTGCAAGTAGCTGAGAGCACCTTGCTGCACATCAGGGGGGCCATGGGGACCCGTATCTGCAATAGCAGTCCTACTCAGAAGGACTTCTATGAAGGTCTGGTTTCTCGGTTCAATAGATGCCCATCGCTCCTCAAGAGATGTCATTCTATTCTGAACACTCACCATGTTTTCCATACCCTGGCGACTAACCTCCTCCATGGCCATAGCGCTCCTCTCCTCTACCGCAGCCCTCCTCTCCTCTACAGTAGCCATCCTCTCCTCTATGGTAGCCAGCAATAATTTCCACGTAGGTAGCCATCCTTTCCGTGTTGATGCCTTCATGCACCACTGACTCCACAGAGGCTTTGCTCATGTTCGCTATGGACTCCTCCATTCGCTCCGCACTCGCAGCGACCCTGGAGACAAAACCTGCCAGAGACTCCTGCATCTGTGCATGGAGTTCCATCACCTCTGATCTTACAGATGGACCCAGAGGCAGAGGGTCAACATGCAGTGGAGCCGAGCTGGCAGAGTCCTGCGCCCTCCAACGAGCACTCTCCACTGCTGTCCCTGTCTCCACAATCTGCTGATGCTCACTTGTGAGCTGTGATACACCAGGTGACAACTCTACTCTATGTCCCAAAGGTCCCACTGAGGTGTGAGTGTCTGCGCTGGTACTGGGTGCACTTATTTCTGCTGACGCTGCGCCCTCCGATGTTGCAGATTCATCTGAGGAGTCTGGCATCTCAGGCTGTTCCTCCTGCACACTGGGGACGGGGGCTCTCGATGGTCCTGTGGGAGATTCAAGGAAAAAGTTAGAGATGTGATGCCAAGGTTACATGCACATTGCAGTTTGCAGATGATCATAAGTCCATATGATGTAGCTTCAGAATCATTATCAGCGACTCATGCAATGCCAATGAGAGAGATGGAAAACTAGTCTGTCACCAGCTTGCGGGGATGCACCTGTCTGTCCTTCCCCAACTTCCGCATCTCTGTCAGCCCCGACAATCTCCAGGACGGCTTCCTCCCAGGGGGTGAGCTGGGCTAATGAGGGCAGCCCTCCTCTTGTCCTGGCTCACTCTCTCCTGTTGTGAGCTCTCTTTCCCTGCAATGAAGGAGACAAGTGGAGGTTGAGTGAGAATGAAGGAGTGGGTGCAGAGATTGCATAGCATAGATACTTAGAAGGAAACAAAGATGGAGTGAGGTTGCAAGACCAAGGGACCTCCATGTGTGTTGTCAGTTGTGTTCAAAGCATCAGAGTGAGAGGGAGTGTGAAGGCTGCATGGTGGAATAGTTATGTGAATGTGAGCATAGAGAGAGAGGGAATGGGTAAGGGTGCATGGATGTGAGTGTCAAGTGAGATGTGGAGGAAGAGATTGCTAAAGCTGAGTGCTGGTGAGGAAAGGCAATGGGGATCAGATTGAGGGTGATGGAAACTTCATACAGTACTTACTTTTCCAGTGCGATGAAGGTCATGGAATCTTTTCCTGCACTGCATCCAGGTGCGCCATTTGAGCCCCAAGGAGTTGACTTCCCCAGCCATCTGTAGCCACACAGCCTTGGTCTGACTGGGAGGCCTCTTCCTCCCTGAAGAAGGGAACAGGACCTCCCTGTGGGCCCTAGCACCATCCAGCAATGCCTGGAGTGAAGCCTCATCAAATTTTGGGGCAGCTCTTGCCCTCCCGCTGGCCGTTGCTCCTGCAGGCTCCTGTGCCATCTTAATGGTAATGTTTGGAAGCCTGCAGAAGAAGCAAGGCTTGCTGTGGACCTTAAAAGCAGCAGCAATGATGACATCATATTCTGCGACTTTCTGACTGGAAATACTCAATTGCCAAGGCTTCCCACACACTGGAAATCAATTGGCCAATTGAGTTAAAATTGCATCAATCTCACAGACCCATTTAGATTCGTATGGGAAACACTAAATTCGGGGAACCCGACAATTCACCGCACCAGAGTTAAAATTGACCCCATATTGTTTGGTAACCAGAGGATAGATTTCAAATAATTGGCAAAAAATCCAGGGGGTGGAAGATGAGGAGAATTTTTTTTTTTTTTTTTTTTACGCGAGTTATGATGATCTGGAATGCACTGCCTGAAAAGGTGGTGGAAGCGTATACATTCAAAAGGGAATGAGCTATAATTCAATGATGATGCCATACTCAATCACTGTCTTCTGAAACAATAGAAGGCAGCTGGAGTGGAAATTAAGATGTAAATCATTATATAATAGGAATGAAGATTAATTCTTTAATTCAGGATCCAAAATTCAATATTCTACAAAGTTCAACATCATGTCCCAATATCCTGGAAGCTACAGTGTTGTAACCGGACTCCTGTGACGTTCTACATCACTGGGCACTAAGCCCAATATCCAAAAAGTAGCCACTATAACAAATTAAAACTTAATATAATTATTAACTGCCACCGATCTAATGTCTCTGACATAATAAAACTCACTACGCACTTGGTTTGAGCATAAAGCAAGGCTTTAATCAACTTGTTTCAGAACATGGAGGTCTAGTTGTATCCACTAGCTCCTTGTCTTTACAAAATGTCCCTAGCAAGCTGGGGCCAACGCCTGAGTATTTATACTCCTTGGACGGCGCCACCAGCTGGCCGTCCAATGTTATTTCATAGGTGGTTTCTTGATGATGAGATTTATGACAGTCTCTATGAAATCTATAATGCATACTGGGCTCTAAATTACCTCATAATTCTACTTGAGAATGGGAAAATATTGTATGCTTCTGTGAACCATATATTTATATAAGAGATCACACAACACCAGGTTATAGTCCAACAGCTTTATTTGAAATCACAAGCTTTCAGAGCGCTGCTCCTTCGTCAGGTGAAGTGGAGAGATGCATAAAGACACAGCTTATATAGTCAGAGAATAATGCCAGATGCTTACAGGTAATCTTTCTAACTGCCATTTATCACTCCTCGGCAGAGAGATAACCACAGCAACCAAAGGTGTGAATGGTGTCCAAACAGGTCAGTCAGGAAAACATTACATCAAAGAACAATGAGGTGGGGTCACAAGGGGTCAAATGTTGCAGATGCTGGGGTCTGTATGGAAAACAAAAAACAGACAAAAAACATTTTTTTTGCTGGAAATCACAGCAGGTCCGGCTGCGCCTGTGTAGAGAGAACAAGCCAATGACGACTCAAGTCTGGATGACCCTACGTCAGGTTACATGTAGCGTGACATGAACCCAAGATCCCGGTTGAGGCCGTCCTCATGAGTGCGGAACTTGGCTATCAGTTTCTGCTCGACGATTTTGCGTTGTCGTGTGTCTCGAAGGCTGCCCTGGAGAATGCTTACCCGAAGATCGGAGGCTGAATGTCCTTGACTGCTGAAGTGTTCACCGACTGGGAGGGAACACTCCTGCCTGGCGATTGTTGCGCGGTGTCCGTTCATCCATTGTCGCAGTGTCTGCATGGTCTCGCCGATGTACCATGCTCCGGGGCATCCATTCCTGCAACGTATGAGGTAGACAACATTGGTCGAGTCACATGAGTATGTACCATGTACCTGGTGGGTGGTGTCCTCACGTGTGATGATGGTATCTGTGTTGATGATCTGGCATGTCTTGCAGAGGTTGCTGTGGCAGGGTTGTGTGGTGTCGTGGCCACTGTTCTCCTGAAAGCTGGGTAATCTGCTGCGAATGATGGTCTGTTTGAGGTTAGGCGGCTGTTTGAAGGCGAGTAGTGGAGGCGTGGGGATGGCCTTAGCGAGGTGTTCATCATCATCGATGACATGTTGGAGGCTGCAAAGAACATGGCGTAGTTTCTCCGCTCTGGGGAAGTACTGGACGACGAAGGGTACTCTGTTGGTTGTGTCCCGTGTTTGTCTTCTGAGGAGGTCTATGCGATTTTTCACTGTGGCCCGTCGGAACTGTCGATCGACGAGTCGAGCGTCATATCCCGTTCTTACGAGGGCGTCTTTCAGCGTCTGTAGGTGTCCATTGCATTCCTCCTCGTCTGAGCAGATCCTGTGTATTCGCAGGGCTTGTCCATAGGGGATGGCTTCTTTAATGTGGTTAGGGTGGAAGCTGGAGAAGTGGAGCATCGTGAGGTTGTCCATGGGCTTGCGGTAGAGTGAAGTTCTGAGGTTTCCGTCTTTGATGGAGATTCGTGTGTCCAAGAATGAAACCGATTCTGAGGAGTAGTCAATGGTGAATTTGATGGTGGGATGGAACTTGTTGATGTTATCGTGTAGTCTTTTCAGTGATTCTTCGCTGTGGGTCCATAGGAAGAAAATGTCGTCGATGTATCCGGTGTATAGCGTTGGTTGGAGGTCCTGTGCAGCGAAGAAGTCTTGTTTGAACTTGTGCATGAAGATGTTGGCGTATTGGGGTGCGAATTTGGTCCCCATGGCTGTTCCGTGTGTTTGGGTAAAGAACTGGTTGTCGAAGGTGAAGACATTGTGGTCAAGGATGAAGCAGATGAGTTGTAGGATGGCGTCTGGAGATTGGCTGTTGTAGGTGTTGAGTACTGAGGCTGAGTACTGATTTGCAACAGCCAATCTCCAGACGTCATCCTACAACTCATCCACTTCATCCTTGACCACAATGTCTTCACCTTCGACAACCAGTTCTTTACCCAAACACACGGAACAGCCATGGGGACCAAATTCGCACCCCAATACGCCAACATCTTCATGCACAAGGTCGAACAAGACTTCTTCGCTGCACAGGACCTCCAACCAACGCTATACACCAGATACATCGACGACATTTTCTTCCTATGGACCCACGGCGAAGAATCACTGAAAATACTACACGATGACATCAACAAGTTCCATCCCACCATCAAACTCACCATTGACTACTCTTCAGAATCGGTTTCATTCTTGGACACACGAATCTCCATCAAAGACGGACACCTCAGCACTTCACTCTACCACTAGCCCACGGACAACCTCACGATGCTCCACATCTCCAGCTTCCACCCTAACCACGTTAAAGAAGCCATCCCCTATGGACAAGCCCTGCGAATACACAGGATCTGCTCAGACGAGGAGGAATGCAATGGACACCTACAGACGCTGAAAGACGCCCTCGTAAGAACGGGATATGACGCTCGACTCGTCGATCGACAGTTCCGATGGGCCACAGCGAAAAATCGCATAGACCTCCTCCGAAGACAAACACGGGACACAACCAACAGAGTACCCTTCGTCGTCCAGTACTTCCCCAGAGCGGAGAAACTACGCCATGTTCTTCACAGCCTCCAACATGTCAGCGATGATGATGAACACCTCGCTAAGGCCATCCCCACGCCTCCACTACTCGCCTTCAAACAGCCGCCTAACCTCAAACAGACCATCGTTCGCAGCAGATTACCCAGCTTTCAGGAGAACAGTGACCACGACACCACACAACCCTGCCACAGCAACCTCTGCAAGACATGCCAGGTCATCAACACAGACACCATCATCACACGTGAGGACACCACCCACCAGGTACATGGTACATACTCATGTGACTCGGCCAATGTTGTCTACCTCATACGTTGCAGGAAAGGATGCCCCGGAGCATGGTACATCGGCGAGACCATGCAGACACTGCGACAACGGATGAACAGACACCGCGCAACAATCGCCAGGCAGGAGTGTTCCCTCCCAGTCGGGGAATACTTCAGCAGTCAAGGACATTCAGCCTCCGATCTTCGGGTAAGCATTCTCCAGGGCAGCCTTCAAGACACACGACAACGCAAAATTGTCGAGCAGAAACTGATAGCCAAGTTCCGCACTCATGAGGACGGCCTCAACCGGGATCTTGGGTTCATGTCCCGCTACATGTAACCCCACCTGACGTAGGGTCATCCAGACTTGAGTCGTCATTGGCTTGTTCTCTCTACACAGGCGCAGCCGGACCTGCTGTGATTTCCAGCAAAAAAAATGTTTTTTGTCTGTTTTTTGTTTTCCATACAGACCCCAGCATCTGCAACATTTGACCCCTTGTGACCCCACCTCATTGTTCTTTGATGTAATGTTTTCCTGACTGACCTGTTTGGACACCATTCACACCTTTGGTTGCTGTGGTTATCTCTCTGCCGAGGAGTGATAAATGGCAGTTAGAAAGATTACCTGTAAGCATCTGGCATTATTCTCTGACTATATAAGCTGTGTCTTTATGCATCTCTCCACTTCACCTGACGAAGGAGCAGCGCTCTGAAAGCTTGTGATTTCAAATAAAGCTGTTGGACTATAACCTGGTGTTGTGTGACCTCTTACATTTGTCCACCCCAGTCCAACTCCGGCATCTCCACACCACATATATTTATTTGACAGTGATTACATCACAACAGCCTCTCAGGCTTCAATCAGTGAAATGTCAGCTTTACACTTAACTGTTATTAATGATATTTCCATTTTGTTGATATAGTAAATGTTAATAACTACTTAAAGATGATAAAGAATGATTCTTTCCTTTGAGTGTCATCCTCATGCTTCAATTTTGACTACTACCGTAACATAGCAATGTTTGGAGCAGAAGATGATGATTGGTCCATCTAGCATACCCTTCTAAACTTCTCACTTTGTTTCCTGACCATGATTTTGAAACTAATAGCCTTGTTTCTCCTCTCCTAAAAAATAATCCAGATTTATACCATCCCCGCTGGTATCCTATTCCACAACTGTATCAATCTCTTACTAAAAATGTGTCTAAATTTCATATTTTCTTTCGACACCCTTAACTTTAAATTGTGTCTCCTAGTCCTCAAATCCGATGCATGACAGAAGAACTTTCCTGGATCCAAATTCGCCATGCATGTGAAAACCTTAAAGACCTCTATCAAGTCCACCCTCATTCTCCTATTCTCAGAAAATACAAGTCCTAGGTTGGACATCTTTCCTCATAACTCAGCCCTCATAGCTGTCCCCATTAAATCTACATCTTTCCTGTAATGTAGAGAATAGACTGAACACAGTATTCTAGATGCAGCCTCACTAAGGTCAGATATAACTTCAACATCAAATCCTTATACATAGGAGGCTCACCCTTAGCTGTACATCTCAATATTTTATTTGCTTTTTTCACTGCCTACGAATACAAAAGCAATGGTTTTGATAACCCACCAACAAAATCCCCAGATCTCTTTGCCATGTCCACAATATTGTACCGATTTGGATTGTTGTGCTGCTGCTACTGTCTGATTGGCATGTCTAGCCAGTTCACTATGTTGTGACCATACCTTGGTTTTCCTTTTTATCTTTGGCTTTTCATTTCTCCCACTATGATCATGTTGCATAGATGGTCTACTTCTCTCTAGCTATACGTCCAGAACATTGAAGTTTCATTTTCTTTGTCTTGGTGAGCGTCATTCTCATTCTTAGGAATGATTATACAGCTGTAGTTAAATTTTCACCATTCCATCCTCCTATGCAATCACTATACGAGAACAATAGTTTGATTTCAACTGATGTGCTGAACACACAATTTAATTGTAATTCAATTTGATTGACTCAACCTAGCCTTGTGCTACAATTACATTGCACACTTAGTAAATGTGTGAAAAGGTCTTCTTCATCCTAAAGATGATGCACCACTATATAGAAATTTTCCTGAGGCATCAAAATAGAATCTCTGGGCATGATCTTGCCAGCCCTGGGGAGGCGGGTATGGAAGTGGGACTGCCGGGAAAATGGCAGAATTTGGGGGCGGGTGCCCAACCCACCCCCGTGCCATCTTGCCAGGAGGCGAGTAGCCGTCCCACGCCAGGTCCCATCTCCTTGGAGGCGGGAAGGGATTACAGCCACTTAACTGCCAGTTAACAGGCAGAAAATAGGCTTATCACCATTTTGCCCACACAATTGTGGGCTTCCCGAAGGCTCCAAACCCCGCCAGGATCACCGAGGCGAGTAGTGGGTCTACGGGGGTCGGAGGGGTGCAAAAGTGTGCTGTGAAGGTAAGTGATGGGAGCAAGTGTGGAGAAGTGAGTATCTGAGGTAAGTGGAAAGTGTTAGAAAAAGTGTACTTATCTTTGTTTCTTCCTGCAGGCTTTAGTCAGTTGGTATGCGGAGAGTCTCGTACCCCTGCAGTAGAGATGACAGATGGCCTTTGCATTCTCCAATGCAATAACCATCTAATTTCTGCAAAAGAAAGAGGTTTGATGAGGTCTTAAATTCAAGACCTCATCAAACTACAGAGAATGTCACTGTTTGACAGCATCACAGAGCTGTCAAATGATGACAATTCTTCTGTCAAAAAATCAACTGTTTTACAACATGGAGGTCTAGTTGTGTCCTTCATTAGTTCCTGTTAAGAATGTCTCTGCGCAAGCTGGGCCCGTGCCCAAGTATTTATACTCTCCCTGGAGAGCACCACCCGCAGGCCGCTCAGCATCACTTCACAAGTCTTTCTTTCATGAATGACCGATTCATGACATTCTTCCCGCCTGAAGGATTGCTAGTCCGGCAACTTCCTTCTATCGGATTAATTGGACTACGAATAGCCACAGTCGTTTGGATCTCCATTTGTGGCTGGAAGACACGTCTCCTCGGACCATGTCTTGGTCCCTGGGTCGCTTGGTTCATACCGGCGGGCTGGCAGAGCCAGTGTTGCCTTGATCGACCTGAGGGGGACTGGGGAGACCGTGCCTCTGGGTGCGGGTCCCCACAGGCGCAGAGCTGGCTTCATCCTGCTCAGTAGTCGGTGATTGACCGGCGTCCTGGCTTCGGGTGGTCATCCCGCGGGGAGCGCTCTGTTCCCCGGGTTGATCTGGCGGAGTGGCTGGCAGATCCCTTGATGTCCCGGGTAGGGCATCATCCTCGGAGGAGTGCAGAGTATCGGCGTCGTTAATATGGATCCCTCTATTGATTGGGTCCGTGGGACTGGTTGGGCAGGGAGCCAGATCCCGAAGTGAAACTGTGGTCTCCCAGCCATCGGGGTACCGCACGTACATGTATGTAAGATTGACATCCATTAGTTCCACTTCGCTGACAAGGGGATCACTCCTGGAGGATCGGACGAATCTTCGGAGTAGCACGGGGCCAGGAGATGCCAACCATGACGGTAGGGACGTCCCATGAGTGGAGAGACGCTGGAACCTGAAGAATCGTTCATGAGGAGTAACATTGGTGGATGTAGAAAGGAGAGACCTGATGGAATGCAACGCGTCAGGGAGCATAGTTTCCCACTGCTGGTCTGATAGGTTGTGTGACCTCAGTGCAAGATGAACAGCGTTCCAAATGATAGCGTTGTATCGCTCAACCTGTCCATTTCCAATAGGATGATACGGTGTCATTTTACTTGTGGTGATTCCCCATTGGGAAAGATAACTTTTGAGTTCGCTTGACATGAAGGAGGGACCCTGATCAGAGTGGATGAAATTGGCCATACCGCAAAGGGAAAAGACCTGATCGAGGCATTTGATCACTGTGGAAGTAAGCATATTGGGACAGGGGAAAGCGTGAATATTCATCCACTATAGTAAGCAAGTAAGTGTTTCGCGTTGAAGAAGGCAGTGACCCTTTAAAGTCAATGCTGAGTCACTGCATAGGCTGTGTAGCGTGTATGAGTGAGTCATTCGACGGACGGGAAAATTGTGGTTTTAATTCCGCGCAAATTCTACAAGTGGAGCATATTATTTTCACATCTTCCGTAGAAAATGGGAGATTTTTAGATCGCACAAGGTGTAACATACGGGTAACGCCAGGATGACATAAGTCAGTATGAAGATCCGCAAGAGTCGAAGTTGACATGGAAGAGCAGAATGCATGCATGAGGGTATCCGGGGCCACATTATCTTTGCCGGGTCGATAACGTATGGCGTAGCCAAAGGCAGCCAATTCTATTCTCCGGAGCTGTATCTTGTTATTCTTGACCTTAGTGCGGTTACGGTTATCCAGCATAAAGGCCACGGAGCGTTGATCGGTTATAAGCGTGAAATGGTGACGAGCAACAAAATGACTCCATTTACGTACTGCTTTGATGATAGCCATAGCCTCCTTCTTGACAGGAGGATAATGGAGCTCGCTACCCTGCAAAGTTCTGGACAGAAATGCAACGGGTCGACTACCTTGATTCAAGGTAGCCGAGATCGCCACATCCGATGCATCGCACTCGACCACGAAAGGGAGGTTTTCATCGATGGAACGAAGCGTGGCTTTTTCCAGTTGTTGCTTGAGGAGGTCAAAAGCTGAAATAGCCATCGCGTCCAACGGAAATGACTTAGTGTGAAGCAGGGGCTGGATCTTGTCGGAAAAGTGGGGTATCCACTTCGCATAATAGGCAAACTTGCCATGGGCCGGACGAAGAGAGCCGAGATTCGTAGGAGGAGGGAGCTCCTGAAGTGGATGAAGTCGCTCCAGATCCTGTTGATGACACCATTGCCCACCCAGTAGCCAAGGATGTTGACCGATGGTACTGATTTCATAGATTTGGACTCATTTAAGGTTAAGTTACGACAACGGAGAATGTCAAGAAATTTCTGGAGGTTGGCATCATGCTCCTTCTGGTCATGACCAGCAATGGTGATATTATCCAGATATAGAAAAGTGTCCGTTAAGTTCTCCTGTTTGACTAGGCTGTCCATTGCCCGTTGAAAGACGGCCACCCCATTGGTGACCCGAAATGGAAGGTGGCAAAACTAGTAAAGCTGACCATTGGCCTCAAAGACCGTATACTTTTTGTCAGAGTCCTTTAACGGTACTTGATGGTATGCGCTCTTTAAGTCAAAAGTTGAAAATACCCTGTAGTTGGCAAGGTTATTGACCATGTCATCGATGCATGGTAGTGGGTAGGCATCCAGGTCGGTATACTGGTTAATAGTTTGCGAGTAATCGATGCAAAAACGTTTCTTGTGTTACTTCAGAGGATTTTTAACAATGATGACTTGAGCCCGCCAGGGAGATAATCATAATCATAATCATAATCAACTTTATTGTCATTGTTAGTGCACAAGTGCAGTACAACGAAATGTAGGCTTGCGGCTCCCGAGAGTGTACATTTAGATTAAGACATTTAAACATTCAACATTCATTTGGCTTGTAATACATTAACATAAACATAACCATAATAAAGTGCATTGGCAGATGTGCAGGCTTTAGAGTTTATTTGCGGAGTTCAGTAGGATGACAGCTCTGGTAAAGAAGCTGTTCCTAAATCTGGTCGTTCGGGTGCGAATGCATCTGTAGCGTCTCCCAGATGGCAGGAGGGCGAACAGACTGTGGCTGGGGTGGGTAGGGTCTTTCATGATGGTCCGTGACCTCCATAAACAGCATTTCTGGTATATGTGCTCTATGGTCGGTAGCCGGGTGCCGGTAATGTGTTGGGCAGTTTTGACTACCCACTGCAGGGCTTTCCGGTCATAGTAGCTACAGCTGCCATACCATGCTGTGATACAGTTCGTCAGGATGCTCTCTATTGTGCAGCGGTAAAAGTTAGAGAGGATCAGGGGTGACAGGTTACATCCCTTCAGCCTCCTTAGGAAATATAGGCGCTGCTGGGCCTTCTTCACCAGAGAGGAGGTATTGAGGGACCAGGAGACGTCTTCCGTGATGTGGACTCCGAGGAACTTAAAGCTGTCCACCCTTTCCACCACAGCCCCATGGATGTGGATGGGGGTGTGACTTCCGCCTTTAGGCTTCCTGAAGTCCACAATGATTTCTTTGGTTTTCTTGATGTTAAGGGCCAGGTTGTTATCGGCACACCACTTCATGAGAAGCTGGACCTCCTCCCTGTAGGCTGACTCATCATTGTTGGTGATCTGGCCTACTACCGTGGTATCATCCGCAAACTTGATGATGGTGTTGGAACCATGAACAGCCACACAGTCGTGGGTGAAGAGGGAGTAGAGGAGGGGGCTCAGCACACATCCTTGTGGGGCTCAATGATACCGTCCACTAGAAGGCGAGAGATTTCTGCCTCAATAAAGGATAGGTCATCTTGACTGAAACGTTGTGATTTAGTGACTATGGGCTTACATCGAGGGGAAAGATTGGCAAACAAGGAGGGCTTGTCGAGCAAAGCTGCCGAAAGCGCACACAATGGTACTTTGGAAATAGTAAGCTCCGGCTTTGACCCTCCAAACTCGAAAGTGAGTCATTTGTGTTGCTTCTGGAAATCCTGTCCCAGGAGCACATCACTGCATAGGTTTTTGAGCACCCCAAGCCGGGTGGAAAAATAAGTGCGGCCATTGAGAATAAGGTCGACAAAGCAAAAGCCGGAAGAGTTGGTGGTCAGTGTCGTCAGAGCCATTGCAATTTCCCTGTCCGAGGGGTAAATACGCAGTTTTAACTTACTGACAGCCTGCTCACTGATGAAGCTGTCAGAGCTACATGAGTTGATTAGTGCACTCAAAATGTGCCCATTTACCGAAACCTTTGTGGCTGCATGGGACAGGCTTTGTGGAAAAACAGCTGTGATGGGAGGAGGGGCAGCTGTAACATTAGTAATAGCTCTTGGGGAAGGAGCAGTTTTATAGATAGCAGCTGTAACCCTAGAAGAGGCTTTTGACTGACATACTTTAGAAAAGTGACCTTTCTTACTGCAATGATTGCAGTTTGCATTACGAGCAGGACAAAATTTCCTATAGTGAAATGCACCTCCACAGAAGAAACACTTCCTTCCAGATTGCCAAGATGCTGCTAGGGTAGGGTCATCATCAGCTAGGATAGAGTCATCATCAGTGAGGGCTTCTGCCTGAGGCTTATCGGAGGAGTCACTAAAAGTGATAGCAGCAGTCCGTGCACGTGGTAAAAGATAGGCATCTGCATTTTTTTTGCTAAGTCCAGAGAATATGCCTGGTCATAGGCAGCTGGTAATTCGAGGGTTTTATTCTCCAACAGACGCTGGCGTATGAAGGGAGACGCAATTCCATTAATAAAAGAATCATGAATTAATTCCTCCTGGTACTGCTCAGCTGAGACAGCTTTGAGATTACAGTCTTTGCTGAGCCTGCGAAGCTTTTGAAGGAATTCGTCAAGTGATACCCCGGGTTGTTGTCGAGTTGTGGCCAGTAAGTGCTGAGCAAAAATTTCGTTTGGGGCCTTAACATATAGTTGCTGCAGTATTTGGATAGCGGAGTCATAGTCTACACAGTCTTCGATATAGTCAAACACATGAGGAGATACATAATTGGCAAGCATTTGTAACTTATCAGGAACATTCTCACCACAATCCCCGAGGAAGTTGCTGAAGGTACGATACCAGTGTTTACATACCTTAGCAGTTGTAGGTGAATTCGGGTCCAGGTCAAGACGGGCGGGTCTGAGTAGTTTCTCCATGATGGATTGATTACTATGTCTGGTTCCCTTCTACCATTTGAGTCGTAGCCGTCTGTTCTCAAAATCACTCAGAGCGTGGAGCAAGTTTCAGTTGATTAAATTGACGTAAGAAAACTACTAGGCACTTGGTCTAAGTGTTAACCAAAGCTTTAATCAACTGTTTTACAACATGGAGGTCCAGTTGTGTCCTTCACTAGTTCCTGTTAAGAATGTCCCTGCGCAAGCTGGGCCCATGCCCGAGTATTTATACTCTCCCTGGACAGCGTCACCCGCAGGCCACTCAGCATCACTTCACAAGTCTTTCTTTCATGAATGACCGATTCATGTCAATCATTAAATTGGTTCCTGTTTTAATGTAATCCTTTCTTTTACGATCTATGAGCCATTCACCCACTGAATCCTACTTTAATTCCTTATCTACCTCTGAACATACATCATTTTGGCCTAAATCTTTAATTCATTTTCATCACTAACTCTCTAGTCATTCTTTGTTTATATATATTTAGTTATGCCTCAAACGTTAAACCTGATGACGTTACTGGAATTTAAAATTTGAACATAAAAAGAATCAGAGCTCTTATTTTTCATGGAATCTATCTTCTTGCATTTGAAATATCTTCCATCACTATTTGCTTTTCTCTATACAATCAAAGCACATAAGCAGTTGGTTTTAGCTCAACTGATGAGCACACAATTCAGTTGTAATTTAGTTCATTTGATTAAATAGCCTCACACTGCCATTACGTTGCACACTTTTAATACATGTTGAAAGGTTTTCTTGATAGATTCCAATTGTAGTACACTGTTATAGATGAACATAAGAACATAAGAAATAGGAGCAGGAGTAGGTCATTCAACCCCTTGAGCCTGCTCTGCCATTCAATAAGATCATGGCTGATCTTCTACCTCGTCTCCACTTTCCTGCACTATCCCCATATCCCTTGATTCCCTTAATATCCAAAAATCTATCAATTTCTGTCTTGAATATACTCAACGACTGAGCCTCCACAGCCCTCTGGGGTAGAGAATTCCATAGATTCACCACCCGCTGAGTGAAGAAATTTCTCCTCATATCAGTCCTAAATGGCTGACCCCTTATTCTGAGACTGTGACCCCTGGTTCTAGACTCCCCAGCCAGGGGAAACATCCTCCCTGCATCTACCCTGTCAAGTCCTGTAAGAATTTTGTATGTTTCTCTCATTCTTCTAAACTCTATAAGAGGCAGATGTATAAAAGGCAGGTGTATAACAGGCGGGTGTATAATGGGCGAGTGTATAACGGGTGAGGTGTATAACAAGCCTACTCAATCTCTCCTCATAGGACAATCCCCCATCCCAGGAATCAGTCTGGTGAACCTTCATTGCACTCCCTCTATGGCAAGTATATCCTTCCTTAGGTCAGGAGAGCAAAACTGTACACAATACACCAGGTGTGGTCTCACCAGGGCCCTATATAATTGCAGTAAGACATCTTTATTCTTATACTCAAATCCTCTTGTAATAAAGGCCAACATACCATTTCCTTTCCTAACTCTTGCTGTACCTGCATGTTAACTTTCAGTGATTCGTGTACAAGGACACCCAGGTCCCACTGAACACTAACATTTCCCAATCTTTCAGCATTTAAAAAATACTCTGCTTTTCTATTTTTCTACCAAAGTGGATAACTTCACATTTCCCCACATTATATTCCATTTGCCATGTTCTTGCCCACTCACTCAGCCTGTCTATAACCCCTTGAAGCCTCTTTGCATCCCCCTCACTGCTTACTTTCCCACCCAGCTTTGTATCATCAGCAAACTTGGATATATTACATTTGGTCCTTCATCCAAATCATTGACATAGATTGTGAATAGCTGAGGCCCAAGCACTGATCCTTGTGGTACCCCACTAGTTATAGCCTGCCAACCTGAAAATGACCCGTTTATTCCTTCTCTCTGTTTTATGTCCATTAACCAATCCTCAATCCATGCTAGTATATTGCCCCCAAACCCATGAGCCCTAATTTTGTTTAGAAACCTCTTGTGTGGCACCTTATTGAATGCCTTCTGAAAATCCAAATACACTACATCCAATGGTTCCCCCTTATCTATTCTTCTAGTTACAACCTCAAAAAACTCTAACAGATTCGTCAAACCGAATATCTCTTTCATAGATCCGTGCTGACTCTGCCCAATCCTACTATTATTTTCTAAGTGCCCTGTTACCACGTCCTTAATAATATATTCTAACATTTTCCCTACTGCTGATGTCAGGCTAACTGGTCTGTAGTTCCCCGTTTTCTCTCTCCCTCCTTTCTTAAATAGTGGGGTTACATTTGCTACCTTCCAATCCACAGGAACCGTTCTAGAATCTGAAATTTTGGAAGATGACAACCAATGCATCCATTATCTCTATAGCCAACTCTTTCAAAACCCTAGGGTGTAGGCCATCTGGTCCAGGGGATTTATCGGCTTTCAATCCCATTAATTTCTCCAGTACTATTTTGTTACTACAGGTAGACTATCCTTTATCCGAAAACCTCGGGACCAGCCGTGTTTCGGTTTTTGAAGAATTTCGGATTTCGGAAGGTGGGTCGGCAGGGGTCCGCGGGGGGGGTCGGCGGGGGGTCGTGCGCACGACTTACGCTGCGCGTCAGCGTAAGTCATGCGCACGACCCCCCGCGGACCCCCCCGCGGACCCCCGCCAGCCCCGACCCCCGCCGACCCCCCCGCCGACCCCCGCGGACCCCCGCCGGCCCCGACCCCCGCCGACCCCCCCCGCTGACTCCCACCGCGGACCCCCACCGGCCCCAACCCCCGCGGACCCCCCCGCGGACCCCCGCCGGCCCCGACCCCCCCGCCGGCCCCGACCCCCGCCGACCCCCGCCGGCGCCGACCCCCCCGCGGACCCCCGCCGACCCCGACCCCCGCCGACTTACGGTCGGGGCCGGCGGGGGTCCGCGGGGGGGTCAGTGGGGGTCGGGGCTGGCGGGGGTCTGCGGGGGGGTCAGCGGGGGGGTCGGCGGGGGGTCGTGCGCACGACGTACGCTGATGCTCAGCGTAAGTCGGCGGGGGTCGGGGTCGGCGGGGGTCCGCGGGGAGGTCGGCGGGGGTCGGGGCCGGCGGGGGTCCGCGGGGGGGTCGGCGGGGGGGTCGGCAGGGGTCCGCGGGGGTCCGCGGGGGGGTCCGCAGGGGGTCGTGCGCACGACTTACGCTGGACTTACGCTGACCGAAAAAACCTTCGGTTTTTAGAGGGTTTCGGTTTTCGGAAGTCCGGATAAAGGGTAGTCTACCTGTATTACTAATTTCTTTCAGTTCCTCATTCTCGCTAGAGCCTTGGTTCTCCACTATTTCCAGGAGGTATTTTGCATCTTCTTCCATGAAGACAGACACAAAGGGGGTGATTTTGCCAATGCGGGTGCATTGGAAGCGGCACTTCTGCTTATCGGGTCGATGTCCCACCTCCATCGATTTGTGGCCAACCCCCGCTATTTTCCCTTGATTGACTTTATTAAACCCGTCCAGCGGGCTTAGCAGGCCAATTAAAGGAAAGCCGATTACAGAGAACGTCAGCGTATGTTTCATCTGTCAAAAATTTTTGACAGATGAATTGTCATCGTTTGACAGCTCTGTGAAGCTGTCAAACACTGACATTCTCTGTAGTTTGATGAGTTCTCAAATTCAAGACTCATCAAACCTCTTTCTTTAGCAGAAATTAGATGGTTGTTGCATTGGAGAATGCAGCAGCCATCTGTCATCTCTGCCACGGAGGTGCAAGACTCTCCGCATCCCCAACTCTTGAAGCCTGCAGGAAGAAACAAAGGTAAGTAAATTTTTTCTAGCACTTTCCACTTACCTCACATACTCACCTCTCCACACTTACACCCAACACTTACCGCCACAGCACACTTTTGCACCCCTCCGACCCCCTGCTCACCTCGCTGACCCTGGCGGGGTTCGCAGCCTTCAGGAAGCCCGCACTTGTGTGGGTAAAATGTGGATAATCCTCTTATCTGCCTGTTAACTACCTGTTAACAGGCAGATAAGTGGCACTAATCCCATTCCCGCCTCCAAGGAGACGGGACCAGGCGTGGGTCAGATACCCGCCTCCTGGCAAGATGGCACTGAGGTGGGCTGGGCACCTGCTCCCAAATTCTGCCATTTTCCCAGCAGTCCCGCCTCTATACTTGCCTCCTCAGGGCTGGCAAGATCGCGCCCAAAGTGTTTGTTTAATTTTTCTGCCATTTCCTTATTCCCCATTATAAGTTCTCCTGTCTCAGCCTGTAAGGGACCCACAATTACTTTCATTAATCTTTTCATTTTTACATGCCTATAAAAGCTTTTACAGTCGGTTTTTATGTCTCTCACTAATTTACACTCATATTCTATTTTCTCTTTCTTTATCAATTTTTTTGGTCCTCCTTAGCTGGATTCTAAAATCCTCCCAATCCTCAGGCTTACTGCTCTTTTTGGCAACATGTTAAGCCTCTTCCTTTAATCTAATACTATCTTTAATTTCTCTTGTTAGCCATGGTTGGGCCATTTCTCCGGTGGTGTTTTTATTCCTTAAGGGAATGTATATTCACTGCGAATTATGAATTATTTCTGTAAATGTTTGCCATTGCTTTTCTACTGTCATATCTTTTAATCTAGTTTCCCAACCTACCTTAGCCAACTTGCCTGTCATACCTACGTAGTTTGCTTTGTTCATGTTTAGGACCCTAGTTTCGGACTTAATTAAATCACTCTCAAACTCAACATAAAATTCTATTATATTATGATCACTGCTCCCCAGAGGCTCCTTTACTACAAGGTTATTAATTAACCCTGTCTCATTGCACAGTCCTAGATCTAAAATAGCCAATTTCCTCGTAGGTTCCTTGAAATACTGATCTGGAGAACTATCTTGAATGCATTCCATGAACTCTTCCACTGCACTATTTCTGAAAATTTGGTTTGCCCAGTCTATACGAAAGTTAAAGTCCCCCATGAGTACTGTATTACCCTTGTTACATGCATCTCTAATTTCCTGATTTGTAATCTGCCCGACACCACAACCACTGTTAGGGGGCCTACAGGCTACTCCCACTAATGTTTTGTGCCCCATATTGTTTCTTAGCTCCACCCAAACTGATTCTACATCTTGTTTTTCCAAGCCAAGATCTTTTATCTCTACTGTCTTTATTCCCTCCTTTATTATCAGGGCTACCCCTTCTCCTTTTCCATTCTGCCTGTCTCTTCTAAAAGTCAAATATCCTGGAATATTTAGTTCCCAACCTTGGTCACTCTGCAACCACTTCTCTGTAATGGCTATTAAATCAAACCTGTTTATTTCTATCTGCGCTATTAATTCATCTATTTTGTTGTGAATGCTTTGTGCATTCAGATATAGTACCTTTAGCTTTAACTTTTTTCTATTTTTCCCTGATGTCACTTTAGTCACTAATGCCCGATTACCTTTATTAATCTTTCTGTTCCTTCCTGACCCGCTCTGCTTATCTTTACCCAGTTCACTACTCTGCTCTACAGCCTTGACATTTCTCTTACTGCTTTTGAATTCACCCTTTCCTGAATCCTCCCACCACCCTACCCCCTTCATTAGTTTAAAGTCCTATCTACCACCCTAGTTATTCGATACGTCAGGACACTGGTCCCAGCCCGGTTTAAGTGGAGCCCGTCCCCATGGAACAGCTCCCTCTTTCCCCAGTACTGGTGCCAGTGCCCCATGAATTGACACCCCTTCCTCCCACACCACTCTTTGAGCCACGCATTTCACCATCTAATCTGTTTGTCCCTATGCCAATTTGTGAGTGGCTCAGGTAACAATCCAGAGATTATTACCTGTGAGGTTCTGCATTTTAATTTGGACCCCAACTCCTCAAGCTCTCTCAGCAGAACCTCATTCCTAGTTCTACCTATGTCGTTGGTTCCTACATGGACCACGACAACTGGATCCTCCCCCTCCCAGTCCAAGTTCTTCTCCAGCCACGAGGAGACATCCTTTACCTTGGCACCAGGCAAGCAACACAACCTTTGGAACTCCTGGTCGCGGCTGCAGAGACCAGTATCTATCCCTCTGACTATACTGTCCCCTACTGCTACCACATTCCTTTTCACTCCCCCCACTTGAATGGCCTCCTACACTTTGGTGCCATGGTCAGTTTGCTCATCCACCCTGCAGTCCTTGTATACATCCCCACAGGTAGCAATTATCACATACCTGTTGGTAAAAGTCAAGGATGGAGGCTCCTCCATCATGACATCCTGGGTCCCCATATCTTCCTGACTCGCGGTCACACCCTCCTGTCCCTGATCATTGATGAACTCTAAAGTACTACTTAACCTAAGGGGTGTGACTGCCTCCTGGAACAATGTGTCCAGGTAACTCTCCCCCTACCTGATGCCCCGCAATGTCTGTGCCTCGTACTGCAGCTCAACAACTCTGAGCCAAAGTTCCTCGAGCTGCAGGCACTTACCGCAGATGTGGTTGCTCAGGATCTCGCTGGTCTCCACAAACTCCCACATGCTGCAGTTAAGGCAAACACCACCTGCCCTGTCATGTCTCTCTAACCTTCTTTATTTATTTGATTAGTTAATTAATTATTATTTTTTCAATTAATTATTATAGTTTTATTAATTAATTGGTTTATCTAGTTTAAGTTAAAGTTACAGTTTCTTAGCTCGGAGTTTAACCTACTTCCCTAGCTTAGAGTCTAAAAAAACCTGTAATACTCACCAACCAATCACATACCTGCTTCCCTGTGATGTCACTCCTTGATTATTTTTCTGTCTTGAAGGTTCCTCGTGCTGCCTCTCTCTTTATAGAGCCACCGCTGCTCTCGCCGTTTTATCCCAAGTCCATGCCTCTCGCCGCTGCTCTCACTGTTCGCGCTGCCTCTCTCTTTATAGAGCCACCGCTGCTCTCGCCGTTTTATCCAAGTCCATGCCTCTCGCTGCTGCTCTCACTGTTCGCGCTGCCTCTCTTTATAGAGCCGCCGCAGCTCTCGCCATTTTATCCCAGGTCCGTTTCTCTCACCGCTGCACTGAAATTCTGTTTCAGGTCAAAATAGTTTCAGGAAACTATTTCCAAGTAAATAATATCAAGATGTGAACCTGGTTTGAAAATATGTAACTGATCCATTACAAACCTACACATTTGTAACTAGTAGTAATACAGCATGATATGGAGTAAACTCCTTCTTGCGTTCCATTATCAGGAACCTGATGTTTTTAATTACTATTTTTTTTTTGTTTCCAGAGGGTTTCAGTATCATGACATGGTTGAAATGTCAGATGTGATTTCTACACTGTGCATAGAACTTCTGTGAAAAGCAGTGCATAACTCTTTAGATAATCAAAAGATTCTGGGAAAATATTGATTTTGAACATAGCAGAGACATCTTTTCATTCAGAACTCATGCAACAGATTATTTGACCAACAAATCAGTGTCCACTAGGTTACAAATTGCTTTAGCAAAATTGTTCTAGGTTATTTAAGATGGCATTTATTTTAAAGATAGTTGATCAGTTGTTTAATTAGTCTATGTTCTTTAATATGCTTATCTGCAATTTTCATAATATCATTTCTTTGCAGTGATCTCCCAGAAATCCTTACACTGCAATGAAGCCTTTAATTGGCAAAAGACTATTACAGAGCAACTCATTTACCTGCAATAAAGAAATCATCAGTCTTATGTTAATCTGAAACGACTACATTAAGGTGTATAATGATGTTCTTCATTATAATATTGTTGCAAGTTACCTTTTACTTTTCTCCCCTTCCACACTTCGAAGATTTTCACATCACTCATCACGCATGGCTGAGCGAACAGGTAGGGCTCCATGAATGCTGCTCTCTATTTGAGACAGCACCTCCAAGATCAGGAGCTCAACTTGTGGGGAATCATTAGAGGCAATGAGTTTTCTAACAGCCTGTGGTTGCATGTTGAAAGTTCAATACAATGCCCCTCGTGTTTATTTTTAATAAGATTCTAAACTGACTAAATCGGGTGTATGTGCCCATACATCATTCATTTGTATGTGTAATAAATTTATAACAATCATATTAATTTAAGCAAATGAATTAATTAAAGAAAGAAATACTTGCATTTATATAGCACCTTACAATACCACCGGACGTCTCAAAGCGCTTTACAGACAATGAAGTACTTTTAAAGTGGAATCACTATTGTAATGTGGGAAACACGGCAGCCAATTTGCACACAGCAAGCTCCCACAAACAGCAATGTGATAATGACCAGATAATCTGTTTTTGTTATGTTGGTTGAGGGATAAATATTGATCAGGACACCGGGGATAACTCCCCTGCTATTCTTCAAAATAGTGCCATGGGATCTTTTACGTCCACCTGAGAGAGCAGAAGGGGCCTTGGTTTAACGTCTCTTCTGAAAGATGGGAGTGGGACTTGAACCCACAACCTTCTGATTCAGAGGCGAGTGTGCTACTAACTGAGCCACAACTGACACCATTAATTGCTATAAATATACAAATCTGGCCAAACCTAATAACTGTGATAAGATCGCCACCAGTCCTGATTGGTTGCTTTGTAAGAACAATCTTAGTCTGATTGTGCATTGCTGGCACAAGAAAATCATTTATTGAAAATAATTCTCATGTTGACAAAATACTCAGATGATTAGCAATATCAGCTACAAAAGTAGATAATGTAACAATTCTTCCAGGAATTCCTTGCTGGAAAGCGTATCCTTAATTATAGATATGGGGCAGGACCAGCTCACACCATTCAGTTCTAATTATATAACGCTGTAAGTGAGTACTTCAGAGTTCCTTCAGAGTTAAAGATAAATTATTGAGAAGCAAGTTGATAAGTGACCTCTTATGGTGTGTTCACTTGTTGTTGCTATTGATACATTTTCCAAATGTCATCTGTTTACATTCAAAATGTAGATGCACTTCATTTTCAAATTTGTAACCGATAATTCTGAAAGCTAGTCTAATTAAAACACATAGAGGAAGTTTTTGTCTGTGCATTGTAAACAGTCCAAAAATAAATGTATCTATCTGCTATCTTCTATCTATCTTCTTCTCCATCTCTATCTTTTTATATATATAAAGCGGTACTTCTGTCTGTCTGTCTGTCCTTCCATCTGTCTGTCTGTCTGTCCGGCTATACACTCTAAAGTTATAGAGCATACCTACACGTGCGTTACATCAAAAGAAAGCTTACGATTCCGGAACAGTCATAAGCATATTTATGTTTTGGTGAGACAAAAATTGCGCCCGCGGTATCCAAAAAACGTTCAAAATTCTGCTCATTATCCGCTCATTAGCATCGAGTGACGTCGAGGTCGACCAATCGTACAGTCGACTGACCCGACGGTCGACCAATCGCTGCGTCGCGGGGGGCGGATCCGTCGCGCGGGCGGGCGGGCCCTCCTAGAGTCGAGTGACAGGACGATTGACCAATCCTACACTTCAGTGACATGACGGTTGACCAATCGGTGCATGTGTGGGCAGGCCTTATCCTTCTGAACCGAGATGCGTGGCCGCCATCTTGATTCCAAACTGTTCATTTCTTTTTCCCACTTTCTGCGTGTTTCTTTTCAAATCTACATTTCCAGCAAAAAAAAATTGCTTTTATTAAATTGTTTTTAAAAGAAGTTAATTCATTTGTAAATATTTTCTCTAACCTGATTCTTTTTCCTACCTTTCCCCGTTTTTGTAAGGCCTCAAAGCCTGGGGCTCTCCTGCCCAGCCACGCCCGAGCTAGGTAATTGTTCCACGGCTTGTGGTAAGCTCCTCCCCCCCCAGTCTCCCCCGTCACGTTACCCAGGGCAACGGCGTCGGCCGCGAGGGACACGGGACAGGCACAGGGTGCGCGCGCAGCAGACGACACACAGAAGTCCGAGGCACAGAGCGCGGGAAGCCAGCAGGTGAGATGTGGCGTCTCTCTTCCCCGCTCGGCGGTCTTGAAGCCGGCTCGGGCGGGGCTCTCAGGAGAGCGGGGGGTGGGGCTCGGGAGTGCGGGGCGGGGCGGCTGGGGCTCGGGAGTGCGGGGCGGCCGGGGCTCGGAAGGGGGGGGGAAGGGTTACTCCGGCAACCGGGCCTGGCCGTCTCTCACAGCCTCAAGCCGGCTCATGCCTGTTCCCGGGGATTGGCTCCATTTGCGCCCGTGGGCCACTCGCCCTCTCTCTCTCCATCCCTCTGTGTCTCTCTCTCCTCCCCCCTCTCCACCTTCTCTCCCCCCTCCCCCTTCTCTCCCCCCACTCCCCCCTTCTCTCCCCCCACCCACTCCCACCCTTCTCTCCCCCCACCCCCCTCCCTCTCCCCCCTCCTCCCTCCCCCCTCCTCCCCCTCCCCCCTCCAGCCCCCTCCCAGTCGCTCTCTCTCTTCCCCCAGTCGCTCTCTCTCTTCCCCCCAGTCGCTCTCTCTCTTCCCCCCAGTCGCTCTCTCTCTTCCCCCCAGTCGCTCTCTCTCTTCCCCCCAGTCGCTCTCTCTCTTCCCCCCAGTCGCTCTCTCTCTTCCCCCCAGTCGCTCTCTCTCTTCCCCCCAGTCGCTCTCTCTCTTCCCCCCAGTCGCTCTCTCTCTTCCCCCCAGTCGCTCTCTCTCTTCCCCCCAGTCGCTCTCTCTCTTCCCCCCAGTCGCTCTCTCTCTTCCCCCCAGTCGCTCTCTCTCTTCCCCCCAGTCGCTCTCTCTCTTCCCCCCAGTCGCTCTCTCTCTTCCCCCCAGTCGCTCTCTCTCTTCCCCCCAGTCGCTCTCTCTCTTCCCCCCAGTCGCTCGCTCTCTTCCCCCCAGTCGCTCGCTCTCTTCCCCCCAGTCGCTCGCTCTCTTCCCCCCAGTCGCTCGCTCTCTTCCCCCCAGTCGCTCTCTCTCTTCCCCCCAGTCACACTCTCTCTCTCTCTTCCAACAACAACATGCCCTCAAAAAAGCCTCGGCACCGCCGGGCACTTCAGCTAGTATATATAAAACGGTGTGTCTCTCTGTCTGTCTGTCTGTCTGGCTATACAATCAAAAGTTATAGAGCGTACCTACACATATGTTATATCAAAAGAAAGCTTATCATTAGGGGACTCTCATAGGCATATTTACTTTTTGGTCGGACAAAAATTGTGCCACCGGTATCCAAAAAACTTTCAAAATTCCGCTCATTAGCATCGAGTGACGTGAAGGTTGACCAATCGTACAGTCGAGCGACCCGACGGTCGACCAATCGATGCGTCATGGGGGTGGGTTCATTGCGTGTGCGGGCGGGCGGGCCATCCTAGAGTCGAGTGACGTGACGATTGACCAATCCTACAGTTCAGTGACCTGACGGTTGACCAATCGGTGCATGTGTGGGCGGGCCTAATGCTTCTGAGTTGAGGTGAGTGGCCGCCATCTTGATTCCAAACTCTTCATTTCTTTTTCCCACTTTCTGCGTGTTTCTTTTCAAATCAAGATTTCCAGCACAAAAAAAAGTTGCTTTTAAAACACAAATTGTTTTTTAAAAAAGTTAATTAAGTTGTAAATCTTTTCTCGAACCTCTATAATTTTCCTACCTTTCACCGTTTTTCCAGGCAGGCCTCGAAGCCTGGGCCACTGTTGCCCAGCCACGCCCGAGCTACGCACCTCCCGTCCCGCTCAACAAGCGGCCTGCGATCGCCGCCATCTTTCTGAAGGCTGGCGGCGCGGGACTGAGGCGAGCGTAGCCATCGCCGCCATCTTAGTAAAGGCGGGCAGGGCGGGAGTCAGCGCGCACGTCAACGTCGGCCCGGAGCGCGAGCGAATCAGCGGTCTTGAAGCCGGCTCGGGCGGGGGAAGGGGCTCGGGAGGGCGGGAAGGGGGGGGGAAGGGTTACCCCAGCAACCGGGACCGGCCCTCTCTCACAGCCTCAAGCTGGCTCACGCCCGTTCCTGGGGTTTGGCTCCAGCGCAGACCCAGCCGCAATTGGCGGTCTTGAAGCCGGCTTGGGAGGGCGGGGCTCGGGAGGGCGGACAGTGGGGCTCGGAAGGGAGGGGGGGAAGGGATACCCCGGCAACCGGGCCCAGCCGTCTCTCACAGCCTCAAGCTGGCTCACACCCGTTCCCGGGCTTTGGCTCCATTTGCGGCCGCGGGCCACTCACCCTCTCTCTCTCCTTACCTCTGTCCCTCCCTCCTCCCCCCTCCCCTCCCCACTCCCCTCCCCCCCTGCCCCCGTCCCCCCCTCCCCACCCCTCCCCCTCCCTCCCACCCCTCTCTCTCTCTCCCTCCACCCTCCCCCTCTCTCTCTCCCCCTCCCCCTCTCTCTCTCCCCCTCCCTCCCTCCCCCTCTCTCTCTCTCCCCCCTCCCTCCCTCCCCCTCTCTCTCTCCCCCCTCCCTCCCCCTCTCTCTCTCCCCCCTCCCTCCCCCTCTCTCTCTCCCCCCTCCCTCCCCCTCTCTCTCTCCCCCCTCCCTCCCCCTCTCTCTCTCCCCCCTCCCTCCCCCTCTCTCCCTCCCCTCCCTCCCCCTCTCTCTCTCCCCCCTCCCTTCCCCTCTCTCTCTCCCCCCTCCCTCCCCCTCTCTCTCTCCCCCCTGCCTCCCCCTCTCTCTCACCTCCCTCCCTCCCCTCTCTCTCTCCCCCCTCCCTCCCCCTCTCTCTCTCCCACCTCCCTCCCCCTCTCTCTCTCCCCCCTCCCTCCCTCTCTCTCTCCCCCCTCCCTCCCCCTCTCTCTCCCCCCCTCCCTCTCTCCTCCCTCCCTCCCCCTCTCTCTCTCCCCCTCCCTCCCCCTCTCTCTCTCCCCTCTCCCTCCCCCTCTCTCTCTCTCCCCTCCCTCCCCCTCTCTCTCTCCCCCCTCCCTCCCCTCTCTCTCCCCCCTCCTTCCCTCTCTCTCTCTCCCCCTCCCTCCCACTCTCTCTCTACCCCCTCCCTCCCCCTCTCTCTCTCCCCCCTCCATCCCACTCTCTCTTCACCCCTCCCTCCCCCTCTCTCTCTCCCCCTCCCTCCCCCTCTCTCTCCCCCTCCTCCCCCTCTCTCTCTCCCCCCTCCCTCCCCCTCGCTCTCTCCCCCCTCCCTCCCCCTTTCTCTCTCCCCCTTCCGTCCCCCTCCCGCTCGCCCCCCTCCCTCCCCCTCTCTCTCCCCCCTCCACCCCTCTCTCTCCCCCCTCCCTCTCTCTCTCTCCCCCTCCCTCCCCTTCTCACTCTCTCCCCCCTCCCTCCCCCCTCTCCTTCCCCTCTCCCTCCCCCTCTCTCACTCCCCCCTCCCTCTCTCCCCCTCCCTCACCCTCTCTCTCTCGCTCCCCCTCCCTCCCCCCTCTCTCTCCCCCCTCCTCCCCCTCTCTCTCCCCCCTCCCTCCCCCTCTCTCTCCCCCCTCCCTCCCCCTCTCTCTCCCCCCTCCCTCCCCCTCTCTCTCTCCCCCCCTCCCTCTCCCCCTCCCTCTCTCTCTCCCCCTTTCCCCCTCCCTCTCCCCCTTTCCCCCTCCCTCTCTCTATCCCCCTCTCCCCCCTCCCTCCCCCTCTCTCTCCCCCCTCCCTCCCCCTCTCTCTCCCCCCTCCCTCCCCCTCTCTCTCTCCCCCCCTCCCCCTCTCTCTCTCCCCCCTCCCTCCCCCTCTCTCTCTCCCCCCCTCCCTCCCCCTCTCTCTCCCCCCTACCCTCCCCCTCTCTCTCTCCCCCTCCCTCCCCCTCTCTCTCTCCCCCCTCCCTTCCCCTCTCTCTCTCCCCCTCCTCCCCCTCTCTCTCTGCCCCCCTCTCTCTCCCCTCCCTCCCCTTCTCTCTCCCCTCCCTCCCCTCTCTCTCTCACCCTCCCTCCCTCTCTCTCCTCTCACCCCCTCCCTCCCCCTCTCTCTCTCTCTCCCCCTCCCTCCCCCTCTCTCTCCCCCCTCCCTCCCCTCTCTCTCCCCCCCTCCCTCCCCTCTCTCTCCCCCCTCCCTCCCCCTCTCTCTCCCCCCTCTAATCTCTCTCCCCCCTCCCTCTCTCTCTCCCCCTCTCTCCCCCCTCCCTCTCTCTCTCCCCCCTCCCTCTCTCTCTCCCCTCCCTCCCCCTCTCTCTCTCTCCCCTCCCTCCCCTCTCTCTCCCCCTCCTCTCTCTCCCCTCCCTCCCCCTCTCTCTCTCCCCCTCCCCCTCTCTCCCCCTCCCTCCCCCTCTCTCCCCCCTCCCTCCCCCTCTCTCTCTCCCTCCCTCCCCCTCTCTCTCTCCCCCCTCCCTCCCCCTCTCTCTCTCCCCCCTCCCGCCCCCTCTCTCACCCCTCCCTCCCCCTCTCTTTCTGCCCCTCCCTCCCCCTCTCTCCCCCTCTCTCTCCCCCCTCCCTCTCTCTCCCCTCCCTCCCCCTCTCTCCCCCCTCCCTCCCCCTCTCTCTCTCCCCCCTCCCTCCTCCTCTCTCTCTCCCCCCTCCCTCCCCCTCTCTCTCTCCCCCCTCACGCCCCCTCTCTCACCCCTCCCTCCCCCTCTCTTTCTCCCCCTCCCTCCCCCTCTCTTTCTCCCCCTCCCTCCCCCTCTCTCTCTCCCCCTCCCTCCCCCTCTCTCTCCCCCCTCTAATCTCTCTCCCCCCTCCCTCTCTCTCTCCCCCTCCCTCCCCCTCTCTCCTCTCCCCCTCCTCCCCCTCTCTCCCCCCTCCCTCCCCCTCTCTCCCCCCTCCCTCTCTCTCTCCCCCCTCCCTCTCTCTCTCCCCCCTCCCTCCCCATCTCTCCCCCCTCCCTCCCCCTCTCTCGCTCTCCCCCCACCCCCTCTCTCCTCCCCCCTCCCCCTCTCTCTCTCCCCCCTCCCTACCCCTCTCTCTCTCCCCCTCCCTCCCCTCTCTCTCCCTCCCTCCCCCTTTCACTCTCCCCCTCCCTCCCCCTTTCACTCTCCCCCTCCCTCCCCCTCTCTCTCTCCCCCTCCCTCCCCCTCTCTCTCTCCCCCTCCCTCCCCCTCTCTCTCTCCCCCTCCCTCCCCCTCTCTCTCTCCCCCCTCCCTCCCCCTCTCTCAACCCCCTCCCTCCCCCTCTCTCTCTCCCCCTCCCTCCCCCTCTCTCTCTCCCCCCTCCCTCCCCCTCTCACTCTCCCCCCTCCCTCCCCCTCTCTCTCTCCCCCTCCCTCCCCCTCTCACTCTCCCCCTCCCTCCCCCTCTCTCTCTCCCCCTCCCTCCCCCTCTCCCTCCCCCTCTCTCCCCCCTCTCTCTCCCCCTCCCTCTCACCCCCTCCCTCCCCCTCCCTCCCCCTCTCTCTCTCACCCTCCCTCCCCCCCCTCCCCTTCTCTCTCCCCCCTCCCTCCCCCTCTCTCTCCCCCCTCCCTCCCCTCTCTCTCCCCCTCCCTCCCCCTCTCTCCCCCTCCCTCTCTCTCCCCACCCTCCCCCTCTCTCCCCCCTCCCTCCCCCTCTCTCACCCCTCCCTCCCCCTCTCTTTCTCCCCCTCCCTTTCTCCCCCTCCCTCCCCCTCTCTTTCTCCCCCTCCCTCCCCCTCTCTTTCTCCCCCTCCCTCCCCCTCTCTCTCTCCCTCCCCCTCTCTCTCTACCCCCTCCCGCCCCCTCTCTCACCCCTCCCTCCCCCTCTCTTTCTCCCCCTCCCTCCCCCTCTCTTTCTCCCCCTCCCTCACCCTCTCTTTCTCCCCCTCCCTCCCCCTCTCCCTCTCCCCTCCCTCCCCCTCTCCCTCTCCCCCTCCCTCCCCCTCTCTCTCACCCCTCCCTCTCTCTCTCCCCCCTCCCTCTCTCTCCCCCTCCCTCCCCCTCTCTCCCTCCCTCCCCCTCCCTCTCCCTCCTCCCTCCCCCTCTCCCCCTCCTCCCTCTCTCCTCCCTCCCATCTCTCCCCCCTCCCTCCCCCTCTCTCTCTCTCCTCCCGCCCCCTCTTTCTCTCCCCCCTCCCCCTCTCTCTCTCCCCCCTCCCTACCCCTCTCTCTCTCCCCCCTCCCTCCCCCTCTCTCTCTCCCCCCTCCCTCCCCTCTCTCTCTCCCCCCTCCCTCCCCCTCTCTCCCCCTCTCTCTCTCCCCCTCTCCCGCTCTCTCTCCCCCTCTCTCTCTCCCCCTCTCCCCCTCTCTCTCTCCCCTCCCTCCATCTCTCTCTCCCCACCTCTCTCTCTCCCCCCTCCCTCCCTCTCTCTCTCCCCCCTCCCTCCCCCTCTCTCTCTCCCCCTCTCCCCCCCTCTCTCTCCCCTCCCTCACCCTCTCTCCCTGCCCCCTCTCTCCCCCTCTCTCTCTCCCCCTCTCCCCCTCTCTCTTCCCCCTCCCTCCACCTCTCCCCCCTCTGTCTCCCCCTCTCTCTCTCCCCCTCTCTCTCTCCCCTCCCTCCCCCTCTCTCTCTCCCCCCCTCTCTCACCCCCCTCCCTCCCCCTCCCTCCCCCCTCTCTCCCCCTCCCCCTCTCTCTCTCCCCCCCTCCCCCTCTCTCTCTCCCCCTCTCTCTCCCCCTCCCTCTCCCTCTCTCTCTCCCCCCTCTCTCTCCCCCTCTCTCTCCCCTCCCTCCCCCTCTCTCCCTGCCCCCTCCCTCACCCTCTCTCTCTTCCCCCTCCCTCCCTCCCCCTCCCCTCCCCCTCTCTCTCTGCCCGCCTCCTCCCCCTCTCTCTTTCCCCCCTCCCTCCCCCTCTCTCTCTCCCCCCTCCCTCCCCCTCTCTCTCTCCCCCCTCTCCCTCCCTCTCTCTCTCTCCCCCTCACTCCCCCTCTCTCCCTCCCCCTCTCCCTCCCCCTCTCTCTCTCCCCCCTCCCTTCCCCTCTCTCTCTCCCCCCTCCCTCCCCCTCTCTCTCTCCCCCTGCCTCCCCCTCTCTCTCACCTCCCTCCGTCCCCCTCTCTCTCTCCCCCCTCCCTCCCCTATCTCTCTCCCCCCCTCTCTCTCTCCCCCCTCCCTCCCCCTCTCTCTCTCCCCCCTCCCTCCCCCTCTCTCTCTCCCCCCTCCTCCCCCTCTCTCTCTCCCCCCTCCCTCCCCCTCTCTCTCTCCCCCTCCCTCCCCCTCTCTCTCCCCCCTCCCTCTCTCTCCCTCCCTCCCCCCTCCCTCCCCTCCCTCTCTCCCCCTCCCTCCCCCTCTCTCTCTCCCCCTCCTCCCCCCCTCTCTCTCTCCCCCCTCCCTCCCCCTCTCTCTCTCCCCCCTCCCTCCCCCTCTCTCTCTCCCCCCTCCCTCTCCCCCCTCTCTCTCTCCCCCCTCCCTCCCCCTCTCTCTCTCCCCCCTCCCTCCCCCTCTCTCTCTCCCCCCACCCTCCCCCTCTCTCTCTCCCCCCTCCCTCCCCCCTCTCTCTCCCCCCTCCCTCCCCCTCTCTCTCTCCCCCCTCCCTCCCCTCTCTCTCCCCCCTCCTCCCCTCTCTCTCTCCCCCCTCCCTCCCCCTCTCTCTCTCCCCCCTCCCTCCCCCTCTCTCTCTCCCCCCTCCCTCCCCCTCTCTCTCCCCTCCCTCCCACTCTCTCTCCCCCCTCCTTCCCCTCTCTCTCTCCCCCCTCCCTCCCACTCTCTCTCTCCCCCCTCCCTCCCCCTCTCTCTCTCCCCCCTCCATCCCACTCTCTCTTCCCCCCTCCCTCCCCCTCTCTCTCTCCCCTCCCTCCCCCTCTCTCTCTCCCCCCTCCCTCCCCCTCTCTCTCCCCCCTCCCTCCCCCTCTCTCTCTCCTCCCTCCTCCTCCCCCTCTCTCTCTCCCCCTCCCTCCCCCTCTCTCTCCCCCCTCTCCCCCTCTCTCTCCCCCCTCCCTCCCCCTCTCTCTCTCCCCTCCCTCCCCCTCTCTCTCTCCCCCTCCCTCCCCTTCTCTCTCCTCCCTCCCCCTTCTCTCTCTCCCTCCCTCCCCCTCTCTCTCCCCCTCCCCTCTCTCCCCCCTCCCCCGTCTCTCTCCCCCCTCCCACCTCTCTCTCGCCCCCTCCCCACCCTCTCTCTCCCCCCTCCCCACCCACTCGCTCCCCCCTTCCACCCCTCTCTCTCTACCCCGTCCACCCCTCTCTCTCCCCCCCTCCCTCTCTCTCTCTCCCCCTCCCTCCCCCTCTCACTCTCTCCCCCTCCCTCCCCCCTCTCCTTCCCCCTCTCCCTCCCCCTCTCTCTCTC